>NW_008825748.1:10899-29802 GCF_000691245.1 Trypanosoma grayi | reverse complement strand
CCTCTTCCTGCCGTGCCCACTCCACCGCGCGCACCTGTTCGCGAACGATGGTGGGAAATCCGCGGTCGGTGCTGCGCGACACGAGCGCCGCCGCGTCGGCTGTTGCGCTCGGCGGTCGCTGCTTCGCGAGCGCCCTGTTACGCTGCAGTTTTTGCTCAATCTTATTCATGACAGCATGAGGCACCTGCGTTTCGCTGAGGTTCACCTCCACAACGTTTTGGTTCTGCTGCAGCATGGACAAAATCGCCAGGCCCGCGGCGAGCGAGATGGTGTTGCACGAGAGGTCTATGCGCGCGAGGCGTGGGTGCTTCACCAACGTCCGGCAGAAGAACACAACCGAGTCATTGTTGAGCCCACTGCTTGGGACGTAGAGCTCCCGCAGGTTCTCGTTCTTCGCGAGGAGACTCGTCATGGCCTGAAGGCCCACGGCGCCAAGGTAGTTGCGGGTGAAGTCCACGACGGAGCCGTGGCGAACAGTGTCGGCCCGCAACGCCAGCGCGGTGTTTACCTTGGCCTTGAGTGCGGCGTAGTTGGAGACGATTTCATCGTACGCCTCGCGGTCCTTCACGCCGAGCGGCAGTGTCTCCGTCGACTGCGGGCGGAACTTTGAGGGAAGCAGCACCGGGCTCTGGACGCCAGCCATCGCTCCCCGTTTCGGCGCTGTAGACGAACGAACCTACCTGGATGAGTGCAGCGGCAAGAACAAGGGAGAAGGGACAAGAAGAAGAAAGAAAACCAACCATATGGTGAGAGTGCGAGGGAGAGAGAGAAAGGGTTCATTGCCATGGTGCTTTTGTTTGCTGTTACTGCCGCTATCGCCCCGCATAGCCTGCGCTGCTGTACGCGTTTCGTCTCATTCACCGTTTCCTTTTTTCTTTGTTTCCCCCCCCCGTTCTCTTCGCGTTGCTGAGAAATTCCTCTCCTCTCACTTAATCATTCGCGGTGGCCAGCAGTTCGTCATCTGTCATGACGGGCGGCAAATTCCTGTCGCTCTTCGGAGCGCCGTCGTTCTTCTCCCTCGCCACCTCGTCGGCCTCATCTGCGTCACCGACGCCATCATCCTCATCGTCGTCGTCGGCGGCGGCGGCGTCCTCTTCCTCGTCTTCCTCCTCCATCTCCTCATCGTCGAGCGCCGCGGCGAAGACACCGTTCGGGCAGTCCGTCTTGCCAATGAGTCGAGCCACCCATGACTTCTCGGGGGCGATGAGACCAACGAAGTTCGTGAAGTCGGCGGTGGCGACGTCGAGCAGCTCCTCGCGCCGCACCGGCCCGGTGCCACACAGCGAGCAGCCGTCGCGCAGGAACTGCTGCTCCGTCAGCACAAGGCGGCAGCGGCGGCACGCGAGATACGCGCGGTCGCCAATGGGCAGCTGCGGCGGCGGCTCCTCGGCCATTTCTCGCTGCAGCAGCAGCACACACACACACACACACACACAGAGGGGTAAAGAAAGAGAGGGAGAGAGAGAGAGAGAGAGATAAGGTGGGGCAGTGCGCAGAGCAGCTGGTTGCATAGGGACAACGAGCAGGGCGGGAGGCAAGAGACACGAGATGAGGATCAACTGAAACAATGCATGCGGTCAACTTTGTTCTTTCTTCTCTACCTGTTCCTTTCACTCACTCACTCAGACTCCCATCTCCCACCTATATGCGGACGCAAAATTTCGCCCTCAATTGTGGGGATAACGACGCCAAGCAGAACCCCCAAGGAAGCAACAAGACACACAAGCACACACGCGAGACGGACACACCGGCACGCTCTTCCGCGCACTCCTCTGCCGGCGGCGGCGGCGGCGTGGGGCCACGCTTCCGTCTGGTGTGTGGCTGCCAGGGAAGAAAGACATAATGGAGGGGGTAACAACAACAACAACAACAAGATGAAGAAAAACAAAACAAAACGAAAAAAGAAAAGGACAAGAGCCCAGAGGCGTGCCAGCTGTCTACGTCTGTGGACTGCACCAAAGTAATGGAAAGCAGAAGAGCAGACGAATGAAGCACGAGAAAAAGAAATGCACAAAAACAAAATGATACGACACGATCTTCTTCTGCAGGCGAAAAAAAAAAAAGGCGCAAACGAAAAAACTCACGGAGAAGAAACAAAGTGAAGGAGCGACTAACACACAAAAACAAAAACAAAAAAACAAAACAAAACAAACAAGCATATAAGTAGGAACAAGAAACAAAGAAGAGAGGAGTTTTGCTTTCAAGCCCACTGCGCTTTCATTTTTGTATCTCCTCCCCCCCCCTCCTCCTCCTTCCCCTCCTCTCTTTTTCTTCTAAAACCACTGGATCACTATTTTCGTTTTTTTTTTTTTNTTTTTTTTTTTTTCCAATATTTCTTGCTCTGTCCTCATGCCGTAGCATACGATGAGGGCATTGGGCCCGACAAAAACTTTAAACGGCTGGCGCCCATGTTTCAACTGGGCCCTTCCGTCTGTCGTCTGTGCCCCCCCCTCCCAAACTGAACATGGGCCTTGTGTCCCTTTACCGCTCGCCCTCGCTTGCTGAATTCTTCTTGAGCCTAAGGTGCGGGAGGACGGTCTCCACGTTGGCGCGGAGACCGCGCCTCTTGTCATCATCACCGCGCGGCCACCGTCTCATGCGATGTTTGCTCCTTCTATGCGCAGCGGAAACCATCGGGTGTGAGACCCGGGTGAACAGAGCCACACCATCGGCGTCACCGCTGTTGTTGCTGTTGCTGTTACTGTCGCTGCTGCTGAGATCACTGATGGTGCTGCCATCAGATGCCTTGCTGGGTGCTTTTGCCGTTACGGTGATTCCGTCAGGAGCGCCAATAGCGTTCAAGACCCGGCCGTCCAAATTGACATCAGCACAGGGCGAGTTATTCGCACCACCACCACCACCACCGCCGCCGCCGTCGATGCCGTCATCGCCTTTGTTGACGTTAAGACTATCACTGTTGTCTTCGTCGTCACTGAGACACAAGGGTGGACTATCCGGATCACGAGCGGCGATGTCCAGCTGATTTTCCTTTACGAAGGCCGCGTGTGAGGACCCGATTGGCGGCAGCGGCGTCGGTGGCTGCTCGAGTCGGGACAACGGTGGTACCAGGGTAAAGGGGGACGCCTGCTCCACCATAGTGCGCATTCGCTTTGGAAACGATGTCGCGCCATCCTCGTGGCAACTGCCGCTCTTGGAGGTGTTAACGTTAAGACCCTCAACGCCCTCAAGCTCGTCAACATAACGTAACCGGGAGGCGTAGAACCCACTACTACACGAGCTGGCTGTGCAAATACTTGCATTGGGCGAGAACAACTCATCGTGGCCGAGTCGCATATTCACTTCCGCCAGCATGGTCTCACTGAACCGGCCAGCAAACATCGCTGGCATGATAGAGCGGTGCTTAAAAAAAAGGTAATCACGTATATCACGTGAGTTGCTGCTTCCAAACTCTGTAGGAAACATTTGTGGTTGAAACCTGTCAAAAAGTTCAAGAATGGCCAACACAGAGGAATGAAACATGGTATTCTTCCTTGTTCCACCCAAACTGTTCCACGCTCTGAAGATGTAGCCAAATGTGTCCCTCTCTACGGTGAGTGTGCGACATATCATTGTCACTAACGTCTTGGAGAGTGAAGACGAGACGTACATGGTACCGAAAGGGGTATCGGCGCCAAAGCCGTTGGCTCCTTCGAAGCGCCGCGGCGAGGCGGAGGGAGGTGGCACGATTTGCGTGAGCACTGTCTTGAGTAGACGCATATTGCCCACCAGCACATCGTTACAAACCAACTTGCTGTTACGACTCGCAGCGTCGGAGCACACTTCGATGAATTGCAGGACTCTGGACTTGCTGTGAAAGATCGCCCTGAGAATCAGCTCCACATTTTCAAAACTTCCTTGAGCTATGGTGAAGTCCAGCACGCGAATAAGTGGGGACGAAATGCCTGGCGGCAATCCGCCCAGCGGTGCGGTCGCCACATGCATGAGAGCATTCGACGCAGTTCTGTTCATCTGTAGTGTGTTGGGCGGGGCGGGCGGCACCGGGACAATGACGCCGCGCACTCCCTGCGTCAGGTACTTCTGTATGAAGAGAGTGTGGAATCTGTTGCGCTTGTCGAGTATGTCCGGGTCCATCACCACCCGGGCTGCTGCCACCGGGCCATCCTCGCGCAGCCCCAGCACGTGAAATGCGAGATAGGGATTGTAGCAGCTCATCGGATCACGCAAAGATTTCTTACTCAACGCCCCGCCACATCCAACAACAAGCTGCCGAAATAAAAAAGTCATGAGACCGTTGTACTTGGGTGGATCATTCAGAATAGGAACTCGAATGTACTTGTTCATAAGACTCTCGTCCTGTTTATCGCACAACTGTACAATGATGACATCTAGAAGAGCAACTAATTCTTGTTCCACTGACGAGGAGTAAAAATTGGCACTGTTGTACACAGCCGAGGGGTGGGAGAATCGTCTCGTCGCCAACTGCTCCTCATCCTCTACGCATTCGCCGCTACTCACACCATTGCTCTTTCCTGGGGAAGGGGCAAAGAGGGCGGTGCTTCCAAGCGGCATGCCATAGCGCTCGGCCACCAGTGACAACGCCTCCAGAAGACCAGTATGGAATACCTTCGCACTTAATACCAAGAGGTCCTCCCGCTCCAAAATAGAGAGCGCAAGGTTGAAGAGACTGCGCAAGAATCGAAGATGCGAGATAACCTGCTGCTCTGCCCGAATTGTTTGCTCCATGGCAACTGTGGAGGAAGTGGAACCACTCCGTGGTTGTTCATCTGACGCCAGGGAGGATCCACTCGCAGTGCTACCTATTGGTGAGACACGATGTCGGACGGCTGCTGGCGGCAGCGATGGTGGCACAACGAGGAGGGCCTCCTTAGCCTGCATTAGCACCTCATCCTTCTCCAATAGCAAGCTGATGGCCTCGTTCTGTAGTCGGTGGCACACGCGACTGACTTTTTGCGAGATCTCTTCCGAGGTGCTAATTGGCAACACATCTGTTTGCAAGTGGTGTAGACGAAGGGCTTTGCCAATGATGGTGGTGAATGCTTCTGAAACATCCAGCTTTCTCAGACCTTGCGGAATTTGCCATGGATCAGGCACTTCCACGTTCAGTCCCTTGGCTAGCATCGTGTACGCCTCTTCCGAAACCAGAATCTCTAAAAGATCGTCATTGCATATATCTAATAGTACCAGTATTGTGTTGGGGTCATGGTAGAGATCCGGATTTAATGCGTGTCCATATTCCATAATAGACAAGGAGAGAGCATGCCGTTCTACGAAGCCAAGCGGAGGATCGTACTCATTGTGAATGTAGTAAGAGTACGGGAAAAGAATATTCCCCCTTTCCAGGTACCGCCGCTTTAAGGCATCCGTTGTAGCATTAGCAGCTTCTTTGCTCTCGATAGGTCTGCACAGCTTAAGTAAGTCAAATCCAAATCTTGGATAGGGCTTATTCTGAAGCGCCACTAGCGCACTCCAGGTGGCGGCGTAGCTTTCCTCCGAAGAGAACATCAGACAAAACGATAACTGCTGTTCCAGGCTATTCCACACGAGGCATCCACCCTCTCCAACGAATGGGGTGTCCTCGGTGACAAGGTCCTCCATGATGATTTCCCCATGCTCGTTTAGACTCACGATTGTCGGTTCCACGACAACAGGCTCCATGCCAGAGGATCCACTGTGCACCACCTCATCACTTTCCTCCTCACCGAATCGTTCAATATATTCCTCTGTCGCGCCATTTCGACAGTTGCCGATCTTGTTTTTGCTCATGCCGTCACTGAGGCACCTGCGCAGGAGGGCTGACGGCGGAAGCGACACGACAACAATGAGAAGACCGCACACCTCTACGTATCCCTCGCCTTGTTCTACCCACTCATTCTCTGCCCCCAGAGGCTGTGAAAGAACTCGCGCCCGGAGCGGCACCAGCGATGTTGTGTGAGATGTTAATGTTGACTGTGCGTTGAATGATGATGTCATTGTAAAGGGCCACCTTGAGGGGCTGGTGCTCCGTGCCTTGGTACCGACTGCCTCGCGACTCCGTCCATCCCGCTTACTCGCACCTCGGCGCCGGTCCGTTGACATTCCCCTCCGCTCTTATTCGCCTTCAGCCCCACTTGTGTGTGGCAGCCCCGCCTTCTGCTGCTACAATGAGAATGTGGTGCACCCTCCACGGAACAAGTGTGTCTGCAGCACGGCAGCGCTACTCACTAGTTTTGAAGGAAGAACTAAAACAACAAGACCACAGAGGAATCCACTTTAGAGAGGAGCTTGCCGCAGCGTAGACGACTCTACAGACAGTGTACTACAACACATACAAAAAGGATAGCCACAAAACACATCCATGCAGAGAAAGAGAAAGAGATAAACACACACACATATACAACCATGCGTGCCACTTTTTCCTCTTTCGCTCTCAGTAGCCGATGCAGGCGAAAAGCGGCTCAAAAGTAGTGATCTCCCTTAAAGCGACTGCCGCGACATACGGGCAGCCAAGGGAGTCCATCGTCAGCACGAGACCCACATTGCACGTGCCAAGCAGCGACTGACGGCTTTGTGTGCCATTTTCCACCTTTACTCCGATTCCCTCAACGTTCTCGTTTTCATCATCTTGTAGAACAAGACAGGGACAGAACATGAGCTCATTCGTCACCACCAGCGAGAGACTCTCGAGACGCCGCAGGAGATCTGAAAGAGTCGCCAGTTCATCATCATTCATCTCGTCGCTGGAACCCAAAGTGGCGCTGCACGGTGCGTGGCGAAGCCGCGACGGTACAAAGTATTTCATCGGTATCTCCAGCACGGAACTGTCGGGTCGTCGCCGCCGGTCACCAATGGGCCTAATCACCCCGCCCACAGACGCCACCACCTCGCCAATGTGGTACGACTTACCGGCAAACACCCGACGGGGAACGCCCTTCAACAAGGACTGCAGTGCAAGAAGGGCTGCGGTGTTCTCACCGTCGTCTTCACCGCTGTGCCGGTTATCGCTCTGAGCAGATGTCTTGCTGATGCAGAAAAGATAGTCCGTGGTGCTAGAATCCTCTGTCTTTCCTCCACTCACAACTTCCTTACCTTCCACTTTAGCTCCGTCGATATCGCGTTGTTGCTGGGTTTCGCTGGGCTGCGGCTCCTCCTTCTGCCACAACTCTTCCTTCTTGCGCCGGACTCGCGGCTTCCGACCCCTCCGCTTCGGTTGCTCCTCTACTCTTGCCTCGTCCTCCGCCTCGTCCCTCTCACGCTTTCCCTCGCCTGACTGCCTATTGTCATCCTCATTAACAGTGGTGACACAGTAGAGAAATATATTTTCGTGCATCTCGAATTTTGAATGCTTCCCAATTGTAGAAGAGGGGATAGCAGGGTCCCAAACTTGCCAAGAGAGAAAGGGGACATTAAGCGGCCAGTTGACCAACTCAGAGGCAAACGAAACCACAGGTCCTTGTGTACCGCTTCCGTTGGTGTTGTTGTTGTTGTGGTTGTTGTTGGTAACAGAGGAGCTACCATCCGAGGTGGAGGCGGTGGGCGACCCCGGGGCACTTCTGTCATCCATGGCTGTCTGCTGCTCCGTCATTCTCGGCGGCGAGAACGGCACACACTGTTCGTTCCGCATCACCGACCCCTGCAGGTCGTCACACCCTAGCGGGGAGGTGCAGCAAACTGCCACCAGACGGGCGCGTTGCAACCGAGGCGTCTGACAGGCAAAACAGTGGTCAATGCGGACCGGTGTGGGGCTACCAATGCTCCATGCCCCGCATTGTGGGCACTCCCACAGCAACTCCATCGCAGCGCCTTCGTCACCTGCTGGGCTTTTATCACCGGACGCCCCACAAAGCGTCCGCGCCTCATCTTCTTGGCCTTTCAAGTCAAGGCCACTGTTTTCTATGGAACGGACAACACACCCATTCATTTTAACTAAATCCCGTTCGGGGCGACTGTTTTGTTCGCACCGCCTTTCCTGCGCGAGTTGTGGAAAAGGGACAATGCCACCGACCCGATGGCGCGTGAGTAGCTCGCCCCTCAACCCCACCCACGGACTAGGCGAGAGACTATGCGCCTTACCATATGACATGAGTATCTCTTCCCCCTTGTTGATGATGCGCCGTGAGACCAGAGCGGTGTACGCCTCACCGCGAGGTGTGAAGCGACTTTCCGCGCTCAGATTCGCCGAAAGCCCTTCAACACCACGGGGATCATTCGCAAAGCGGCCGTAGTTGCCGACGAACTCCGCGTCCAACGCATAGTCATCCCCAAGGGAGCCGAAACCCATTGTGTATGTTCTAGAGCTGCAAGAGGTGCTGAAAATTTCAATGTAGCCGCTATACGGCGTCACGACAGTGTTGGACGGGATTGTTTTCTTTGCAAACAAACCGACCTGGCCGTATGCAGGGTGACGTGGGTCCGTCAAGACGCGAAGCTCAACGTATTGCTCTGGCAGATATGACGATGGCGAGAAGCACGGAAAAACTTCAGAATCCACAAGACGCCGCAGATGGGCAAACAGCTCCATGTAAATGATCATGCGGTCGTACTTGCTGATGGACGGGTCGAAGGCAAGAAAGTGCCGCGCGTTCTCCCCGGCGTGAAATTTAAGCGATCGCCGTGCTGGCGCACAGCGGAGAGGCTGCGCAGACTCCATCCGTGTGAGAGAGCAGCGCAACAAAGGGGGATGGCAGATGCCGTTTTTCTTGCGGGTATAGTTATATGTGTGTACGTGTCTATGCGTGTATGTATGCACCTCACAGCCTGCAGCTTCGCCCTTCTGACTTGTGATCACCAGCAGACGCAATACACAAAAAAGGGGAAAGAAAAACAAAAAAAAATTACAACTACACTCACAAAGATAGATTCCCAAATCACACATTTAAAGCATCGTACGCTTCTCTTTGCGACCCTAAGGAAAGGGCGGTACAACGTAACGATTAACCGAAAATACTTAATCAACTGATATTTTGCACGCGAATACCCATTCCTAAATCTCTCCTAAAAGCAGCAGTCACAATCAAAAGGGCAATTGGGTGTCGTGCCAGCTTTGGGATTCGAGGAGGTGATCTTCTGCAGCTCCTCTAGGGTGATGACACGATCCACACCTTCTCGTCGCAGCACATCTTCCGGAACTTCAGTAGTCGTCGACTTCTTCTTCTTGCACCCCTTTTGTCGCAGTGACGATAAGTCGAAGAAGGCCGCATCACTCAACTCGAGCGTCTTCTCTGGTGCATGGTACAGACCGTCACCAGTCGGTTTGTCGGAGTTCTTGCTTGTGCCGCTCTGCACCGTACCGCTATTCCCACTAATGTTCCCACTATTTTTGTTGTTGTTCTTGTTATTGCTGCTGTCATTGCCCCTTTGCTGTTTCTTCCTTGTGATGGCCCCAAATATGTCTGCAATGGCCGATTCCTCCCCAGAGTTCATGACTATTTTTCCGCCCCTTCGACCTGTTCCCGTTCCCGTGGCCACACAGTTTACTGCACTGCCATCATGCTGCTGCTTCTTTGCTTTCTTCTTCATCGCCAGCTCTACAAAAATTAAACATACGTTCATACCGTGTATGCATGTGTATGTGGAGGGAATACGGGAGTGACAAACAAACCGTGTGAAAGAAATTTACTCTCTTTCTTTCTTTCTCAAGACACCTCTGCGCAATCCCAGTGTTTCGCACTAACATGGGGAATGGTGGACATTCCTCGTTACAATATTCAGGTAAATCCATAATGACAAATGAGACAAAAATATCCTCATACTCCGAATTCACTACTATCCTTAAAATATTATCACATTTCTCTTCTTCGTCTGTCATCTTCGCATACCCGAATTGGTGGCAAAACGTCAACACAAATCACTTTCGTTGAGTATCCTTACCCACGACCAGTGACAAACTTAGTGAGCAAACTCCTCAGGTTCCTGCGAGAAGGCGGTGCCCGCCATTGTCCGCTCGATCTCCTCTACTGTACGTGGGACGACGGTCATGTTAATGGCGCCACGCTCGGTGATGAGGATATCGCTCTCAATACGCACCCCGCCAAAGTCCCACAGAGAGCGCAGCTTCGCCTCGTTCAGGTGCGTCTTGTACTCGGGGTTCTGGAATGCGTCGGTGAGGAGCACACGGTTGATGTAGCAGCCAGGCTCCACTGTCAGGAACAGCCCCTTCTCCAGTACGCGAGCCATGCGAAGCTTGCAGCAGTCGCTCTCCGCGGGACGTGAGGGGCATCCCTCAATGTAGCCGCCAACATCGTGGACGTCCATGCCGAGAAGGTGTCCAAGGCCGTGCGGCTGAAAGAGGCCCATGATACGTTTTTGCATGATGGTATCCACGTCGCCGATGAGGATCCCGGCCCGCACAAGATGCTCGCACATGACGCGCAGCGCCAATTTATGCATATCAACCCAGTTCACACCTGGTTTCAGGTTCTTCAGCACGGCGTTGTGGGCGTCCAGAACAGCGTTGTAGATGATCCGCTGGTCTTCCGTGAACTTGCCATTGACGGGGAAAGAACACGTAATATCGCTCGAGTAGCCCGCGTACTGACCACCCATGTCGAGAAGCGCCATGGATCCATTCTCAACAGGCGCGTCGTTATTCGGGTAGTGAAGAATGGCGCCGTGGTGACCGGTGCCACAGATACACGTGTATCCCACCTTGCGGCAGCCGCCATAATAGTACACGTAATGCAAAAAGGTAGACTCGAGGTGGTGCTGCGACATGCCAGGCTTGCAATGCTGCATGACGTGAATATGCGCATCACTCGAGACCTTGCAAACATAGCGCAGCAGCTCCACTTCAAGGTCTGTCTTGTAGCAGCGTTGGCTTGACAGCGTGTTGAAGAGCCAACTGGTGGAGACGCGCAACTTGGACCCCGCCGGCAGTTGTGCCGTCATCACCTCGAGACCGCTATCGGAGTTCACACCACTCATCACCTCGACTGTCTGCACGCCCTTGGATGTAAGAACAGTGTTGATCTCGTCGGTGTAGTACACCTCCTCGACTTCTGTGGCAGCCTTCACGCTCTCCGGCGTGGGCAGCTCACCCATCCATACCGCGTACGACTGCGGGTATCGGGGAATGAACAGAACGCCCTTGCCGTCTACGAGAACGGCGCCGAAACTGTCGGGGATATTGCAACCAAAGAGGTATGCGAAGTAGCTTTCCTGCCAGAAGAGGTAGTTGATATCCGTCGAGTTCACAGGCACCTCTGAGCCGCCCTGAAGAAAGGCGGCGTGCGAGGCGTCCATGCAAGAGCGCATCGACGCGCCGAGGCGTAACCGCTGCTCGCGGTACATCTCACGCTTGACCTTGAAAGGGTACGTCGAATTGTAGGAATGAGTGGCCATGGCGCTTCTTTTCCCTTTGTTCCGAATATTTAACCTTCTTGAGTGTTTTTCTTTTTCTAAACCTAAACTGGTTTGACCTCGGTATATATATATATGCGTGCCGATGCGATTCCGAGGCCGAACAGGCAAGATAGTTTTCAAAAAAAAAAATAACACACACACGCACGCGCACACACTTTGAAAAAAAAAACACGTTACAAGCAGAAACAAACCATACATACGTAGAATCCCTATTCAGGAAGTTCTGGTCTCCCCCTCTTCAGCTCTAGAGACACTCCTTCCAGGAAGCAACACAGAAAAAGAGCAGTATGGGTGCAGCAATATCCGAGCTGATTATTATTTGCTGTGTCCATTGTATCCTTGTTGCCGGCATCATAACACTTCCTTGCAGAGGCGACTATGTGTTTGGGCACGTATATATATATATATATATATGAGGCCGGCGTGTGTATGTCTGTGCATACCGAATTTGTGCGTACGTGTCTACCGTTCTGTTTCGCTGACGTAAACAATTCCGTACTCCTTCATGCGAGGCTCTACATCCAGAGCAGTTAACGTCAAGCTGAATCCATCGCACCACTGCCGGAGCACAACCTCAATCTCCCTTTTCACAGTGGGGCAGATAGCATCTCTGCCGATGGTGATGAGGATACTGTCACCATTGTACAGAAACGCTACATGCTTCACTAAATGGATAATCCTATCACGGAGCAGGTCGGTGGACACCGCGGCGTGGGGCGGGCGATGCACCAAATAGATAAGTGGCTGCGGGGGCTGCACAAGACAGTCCGCTTCATCATTCTCGAATTGTATACTGAACACGCAGCCGTATAGGGGAGTGATGCCGCGCAGCCGACGATAGTCCGCGCCCACCTGTGCAAGTTCGCTCTGCACATAAGCAAAGAGGGCCCCGGTCATAAACGCATCGTATGCGGCATCATGTTCCCTACCAGCAACCTCCGAGACTTCATACTCCTTACCGCAGTGTATATTCACGGCATTATTTTGCCGCTGAAGTAGGATGTAGGTTTTCTTTAGTGGGCCTTTCATGTTTGGTATGTGTTGCAGCGACTGGGCGCAAGTTAAGGTTCGTGTGTCGTAAAACACGGGGAAAATTTCCCTAATAAGCCGCTTGAATGTCTTAAGCGTCTTTGGCGGGTCACAGTGCATGGCGCAACAGAGAAATGCCAGATCTGAAAGCCCATTATGTATCACTAGCGGCTTTTTCTCGTGTCGTGTTGCTGTCACCAAAGCCTCTAAAACACGAGTGCCGAAGTATCGCGGATTGCTGTTAAAGTTCAGGCTCTCCAGGGAGACTGTCAGCGGCACCTTTGTTAGCATCCTTCGCGCGTGGCGTACCCCAATGCCCTGCAGCAGATTTGCCAACTCGGCGTGGTGGGGCTGCACTATAAATGGGAGTCTTGATTCGATCGAGTCCCCCACCTCCGCAAACTGCGCGAAACGCGCAATGCGGTCGTAGGCGCTTATAAGGTGCAACTTTAACTCCGGCACGGTGAGTGCATCGACCCACTTCTTAAGGGCGTTCAGCCCCGCGCCAAGGTCCTCCGACGGTGACGGTAACACATTCCCTTCGGCCCGCGCCGCCTCGCGCCGCGCCTTGGCGTAGTTTTCGAACGGCTCGAAGTGGAGGCCCTCCGCCACCCACCGACTGAAGTCCATATTATTCTTCTGCAGGAACATAATCGTCTCCGCCGACAGCGTCACCGTGCGGTCCTCCCCGTCTTCGCCCGAGGCGGGGAACAGGTAGCAGGAATAGCCGCGCACGAAAAGGTGCCGCTTGCACGACTTAATGTCCGTGCTCCATCGCTTCGCAATAGCTATCGCGGCGTCAACCTCATCCAATGCGTGGTACGCCCGCAGTTGATCGTAAATCAACATCTCGCCGCCCCTCACACATGCGCTCTCTACTTCCTGTCGCACTGCTGTCATCCTGGCGAGATCCTCAGGCTCCACAGCACCCTTGGCCGCCAGGGACTCCAGCAGGGACTTCAGGGGCTGTGCTGCGGCCTCGGACGCACGAAAAGCTCTTGCCTCTTGGGCCATGATGGTACGGTAGGACGGTGATGCTTTGCCGTGCTCAGTCGCAAGCGTTCTTGTGTCGTCCCCCACATTTCCATCTCCGCTGAAGATGCTAAACCCGATCTGCATTGGACAGAACAGGCGTGCTGCAGCCATCTTCTCCTCGAATGCCTTTTCAGGTGAACGCAGGAAGTCAACCTGGGATGCATGATCAATGCCACTGAATTCGAGATCAATAGCGATATAGCTCGCTTCGCAGAGGTCACGCACGAACTCGGGAAAGAGTCCCGCAAAGTTTTGATTTGTGATGGATTTCATACTCTCAAATGCTCTACGGATATATATATATATATATATATATATATATCGGAGTGCTCGTGGGCGTGTAGTAAGAGGGAAAAAAAAGGCACCAATAAAAGAAAATAGAGAAGGAAACCAGGCTTCTCGTGATACAGAAAAAGGCCGTCAGCCAACGGTAGAAAGAGTCTGCAAAATCCCTTCACTCACCAGCTTCCCAGACACAAGCAGGGGGAGTGAGAACCGTCAAAACGACACACACACACACACATACATACAGTGCAAACAGAGGAATGAGTACACCGTTGTACATCACAAGCGCAATACTTCGTGTGTTAAAAACACGCGACTGGGTGACAACGAAGAGGATGTGAGGCGCCCTTCGCCACCGTCAATCTGCAAGAATTCCACCATGACATGCCATGGTGCCACATCCTCGCCATGAAGGCTGCGCCCCAAGTTAAGCACACTGAAGTGACTCTTCACCACCGCCTGCAATTGGCAGGGTCTCACGTTTACTGTCATTTTCTCCTTCCCACTGCTGCTCTTGCTCGGTAGCCTCACTGGGCTATAGAAACAGTTTCACAGGTGATTCCAGCGGGCCCACCACACCAAGCCGCATACGATATCCTTGCATCGGCATCTCCAGCACAACCACTGATACGTGACCACAACAAGGGCGGGGTCTGCGGTGCCGTACTGTCACCCACGGAACGCTGTGGCGTGCCTCTGCTGCTGTACGATGCGGGAAGCGACGTCGTCACCGGCCGGAACTTCGACACAGACGACGGATGCCACGCTTCACTCCAGTTCTCCTCGGCGCTGTGACCTGCGCCATGCGTTCGGCCTACTTATGGTGCAACACGCCTTTCGCGGCAGTGCCTGCGACGCTCGGCGTCTCGTGCGACATCAGGCCGGAACTGCCCGCAGCAAACACAATTACACATGCCATGCTGTTCGCTTCGCTTTGTTTCTGCTGCTTGATGGAAGCAGAAAACAAATGCCAGCAGCCAAGGGGATTGGTGGGGGGTGGGGGGAGTGAAACAAAAGAACGCACACATTGCCCGCGTGTGCGACGGCGTGGCAACGGTGCAATCACCGTTCTGTACCACCGTCTTTCTGTCTCCCTCTCTCTTCCGCATTATACAGAGCTGTACACAACAGCAATGCCAACCAGACCGCGAGCAAACACACATACGACACGGCGAAGTATGGCTTTGTCCTCACATCACAAAACAGCAGGCTTTCTGATGGTGCTTTGCCTTCTTGAGATTCTCCACCGCCACCTCGATGTTGCGGTTGCCCCTGTTGACATGCTCCTGCACCGTGAAGAGGCACTCGTGCTGCTCATACACGAGGTAGTGCAGCTCCCCAAAGAGCTTGAGGATCTCCTGCATCTCGCGCTCGAGTTCAAGCACAGCATCCCGTGTGCGCATCACCCGCTCCAGCTCGTCGCGAGCTAGGAAGAACAGTTGATCCTCGTTGCCCGTCGCGAGTAGCTTCTGCGCCATCCCCCGGGCATGGGCATCACCGATACCAGACGCAAGTGAGTTGTCGCAGTTATCGCCACCAGCGCCCGCTGTTGCAAAGCGCACTTTGACGCGCCGCGTAGTGACCTCAATGAGACGTTCCTCATGCACCCGCTGCGCCACCCAGGCGCTGTGCAGGTGCAGCATCAGCTGGCGCTCCATGAAGGCAACGATGTTGCGCCGCACCTGCAGCTCTGCCGTATTGAGGCGGCAACCGCTGCCGATGCTGATGTCGCGCTCCATCTGTTGCGTTGTATTGTCGTATACTGCTATCATCTCGCGACATGCGTGGCAGGAGGCGCCAACTTTCTCCACTGCGTTGTACACGCACTGCCGTGTCTCCGCGCGGCTCTCCACCAGCTGCGCGACGTGCAGCACGCCAAGCCCTTCCACCATCTGCTGAATACCAGAAAGGGCATCGAAAATGGGCTTCGTTTCGTTATCTATGGGCAGGAAGCAGCTGCTGCTGCTGCTGCTCACATTATTGGCTTTTATGACAGTAGTACTAGTAGTAACAGGGGCTGTTTGACTGTTAATGTACGCACGACATGGAACAAAGGAAAGGAACTCGGCCATGCGGTCGCGGGCCATTTCGCGGCCGCCTCTCCGAGCGCGATGCGCCGCCTCCTTCGCCAGTGTGCAGAGAGAAATAAACCAATAAGAAAAGAAAGAGGAGAGTGCTTCGCAAGCATATCCACAAACAACAAGGATATTCGTATATTTCCTTTCCACTCAGTGCCATTCCCTCTTTCTTCACTTTCTTCTGTTCACTCTCTCTCTTCCTTTATCGGCATGTGCTTAAAAAAAAGTCCGGCGCACGTCTTCCTGCACCAGTCCCCCTCTTCATTTTATTTCATTTAGTCGATCTCATCACCTTCTCTTCTTGATTACCCCCCTTTGAGCCACTTACTGAATGCCGTAAACGTGGAAAAGGCGTGTCCGGAGCTGCTCACTGTAGCGTGACAGCTGCTGCTGCCACTGTGGAGTGTTGTGTGCCTTCGCCGCCATCAGCAGCTCCCCCATCGCCCGTTTTACATCGTGTGAGGCTGTCGCAACGGAGAGGGCGAGATCAAAGAAGAGGTGAAGAAATTGTACGACCAGAGGCAGCTGCTGGCGCGCGGCGATCAGAAACCCACTCACCGCCTGCTCCTTGTGCGACTCCTCCCTCACATTTCGCATATACGCACAGAAGGCCTCGGCGAAGAGACCAAGGTGGCACCCTGGCTGGCTCTCCACACCCGGCGCCGCGTAAAGCATGAGGCCGAGGCAAAGGCATGTGTTCTCTGCCATATTGCGCATTTCCGCCGTGTGGGCGGTGGCGCCAAGGATGCGGGCAAGTGCAGCAAACAGTTGTGGTAGTCCATTGGCCGCGTCTAAAGTTGGCAGATTGTTCATGTCCATCTGGTTTTCCATCAGGTTGCACAGAAACCACGCCACGTTGCTGACGACACCGTACGTGTTTTCGTCAAGCACCGCCAGATTCTGCAGCGATGCCTTCACCACCTCCATCAGTACTTCTTGCACGGCGGCCGGGCAGCTCCTCGCGAGATCACTGAGGAGGGAGAAGCCGCCCTGACGTATTTCTGGATCTTCATCGTGCACCATCTCCAGCACCGTCACCACGAACCGCGGGTTGCACTGCAACACCAGCGGTTCTAGACCAGTGCCGAGTGCGTCGAAGAGCCCGGACAACAGGTCGGTGGCTGTCACGAGGAACTCGTACTCGGGCGGGTCTTGATTCATGCGCCGTGCCTCTGCGCGTGCCTGCACGTGTAGCACGAGCAGGCCGTAGGAGCGCTCGAAGATGTCCTTCGCCAGCGCCGGCTGCACCGCGGGGCCGAGCGCCCTGCAGACGCCGGACATACACTTGAAGAAGGAGAAGAGTAGCGGGCTATCGTTAGGTGTGCTGCCCCATATTTCGCCCAGTGGCACCATGAGTGCTTCCACGGCGTCTGGGCTGGCGCGCAGCTGCTCCCCCAGCACCTCACACACCGTCTCCAGCGTTTCGAATAGCAACACGCGGTTCTTGAGTTGATACCCGCGCAAGCACTTCACAACACAGTCCACGATTGCTGGAACATCATTGCTTAGCTGCCCCTCGCTGCATAGTTCAACCGTTTTCTGAAGTGCCGCAGTGGCTGCTTCCTGTAGGAGCTTGGAGGGACTTTGCATTTTTTGGAGAACGCACCTCAAAAAGCTTTGCAATTTCTCGGGTACATACACAACATACTTACCAATCTGCGTCATGGTCCAGAGCGAAATGGTTCCCACAAGGAAGTGTACAGAAGAGTCCTCCAGTAACTGGAGAAGCCGTGTGCTGATATCGGGGAGGTAAGGTGACATGGAGTCAAAGCAGCCGTCCATGATGGCTCCCAACGCCAAGATAGCAGCTTCCAATTCCTTCCATGGCTTGCTGGGTTGCATCATGCCGTCAATGACACCTAAAACAGTAAATATGATCTTTTCACCATAATGCTCGGCAATGGAGTCAAGCGTCAGCGCTGACACACGGCGAAGATTCCATTCCTCAACCTCCCCATCATCATCGTCATCATCGGCATCGTCGTCGTCCACACCCGCGTTATTTACGCGCGCCTGATAATGCCGTGGCCTGATGTCGTCCAACTTATCGGGGACATTCCAGTCCTCCGCGCTTGCCTGCAGCATGCCGATCTCCATATCGGAGTACACCATTGAGCGGATCAACACGGGAATCACCTTCTCTAGCGTTGGCTCCACAAGGACAGCAAATCTTGGGAAGCACAGCACACCACGCCAAAACTCAGTTGCCTCAATGCGCAGCTCTTCATCTATCCCACCCTCCGATATTGTGGCCATGATCATGAGGCTCGTTATTCGGTGAAACAGCTCATCAGAGATAAGGTCATGGTAACCAAGCGACAGGACGATGCACTTCACACACTTTGTTGACAATTGGTTGGAAGATGGATTTTGCAGGTTTATGAAGCAAGCGTCAATAACGTTCAGAACATGAGGCCCCATGCTGCTGTACGAGAAGCTGCTGTAGTCGATACCTGCCTGTTCCAACACCACAGCGGTGGCGTCGAATGCCTTGAGCTGCACTTCCATGCCCTCTTGCCCCGCCGGGGGAGCTCTGAGGTACGGCAGAATAGCATTCACCACTGCCCCGGTCAGTTGCCGCATGTCTAGTAGTTGCACACAATCGTCCACGATCTGTGACAGTGCACGCATCGCGCCGTGAACGGCGTGAGGCTCACCTGTGCGAGTTGTAAGGATTTCTGTGAGCGACTTTACGACAGGTTCCACAGGCCAGTACGTCTCCCTCACAGCGGAGCTGATGATGGTACAGGCAACAGCCCGTATGCTGCACTCGGGATCCACAACCGCGCGGCTCATGACTGACACCTGCAGCGTCGTGTTCTGTACGCATGAAGGATGCGAGAGGTTATTCTTCAGTAGGTACCCCACAAGCTGCCGGCCCCTCGTCGGAAGGCTGGCGTTCGTCAGGAGCTCCGCGCAGCTTGAGAAAAAAACATCTGGATTGGCTTTTAGTTGCTGTAGCTGCGTTTCGCCGCGATGACGAACGTCCTGGTTTGGGTCGGCGGCCGCGGCGAGGGCGTCAAGGATAGCCTGGCCTACGTTGCTCATTATGCTGAACAGAGACAGGGAAGAGAATTAGTGATGCGGAAGCCGTGAAACAAACAGCAGCGACCCACACAGACACACAAAAGCCCACACACACACACACACACACACA
>NW_008825748.1:10462-10792 GCF_000691245.1 Trypanosoma grayi | reverse complement strand
GGGGGGGGGGGGGGGCAATGATCAATATTAACACATCAACAGATAGATTTGTAGTAAACATAATTCAATCCAGAGCAAAGGAGCTCACGAAGAAAGGTGATCGGGGAGGGGGTTCAGTAAAAAGACTGAATATTACACTATTCCAAACCTAAATGCAAATATCTAGATGACGAGATAAATTGCTCAACTTCTTACGTGGCGCACACGGGGTGTTTTCAGTTCTTCTCAACACTCGCACACCAAGCACAACAATAAGAAGCGCTTCTGTGCATACGCAGGCATGTAGGTGAGCACCCTTCGGTGGTAAAAAAAAAAAAAAGAGGATTGACA
>NW_008825748.1:0-10199 GCF_000691245.1 Trypanosoma grayi | reverse complement strand
AAAAAAAAATACACGAGTCAGCTATGCCCTCTTCTTCATCCCGTTAGCGCCATGCAGGCCGAAGTGGAGGAAACGATGGGAAAAGGGCATCAAGCCAGTGTTGTTGGTTTTAGAGGGGCTCGGCAGGGTTACGACCTCGTTGCTCAGCACACTCTTCGACAATTGCTGCTGTTGCTGGTGCTGCTTCCCTTGCTTCATCCCACTACACGACTCGGTCGCCGGAGTGCTGCACGCGGGCAACTCTTTTCCCCCGGCGTTGTGTTTCCACTGCTGCTCCCTCTCTGCCAGCGACTCGCTCTCCCGCCTCTTGTCTTCTTTAAGGAATTTCTTGAGCGCTTCCAGGCTCCAACGCCTGTGCGGGTCCTTCTCCAGCATGCCGTCAAGAATTTTCTTCCAGCGCGGATTGAGCTGCTTGCCGTAGGCGTTCCGCCCATTCCACGGGAACGGCTCGTGCATCACCTCCTTCATCATCTCGAAGTATGTCTGACCGTTGAACGGTGCTACGCCGACGAGCATGAAGTAGAGTGTGACGCCGAGCGCCCACACGTCGGAGAGAAATGGGTTCGGCTTATCGCCGTCCAATTGCTGAAAGTGTTCGGGCGCGGCGAACATCGGCGTGCCGGCACCGTAGCGCGTCGGGACGCCGATCTTTTTGGAGCCGTTCCGGACCAACATTTCGCTAACACTGAAGTCAGAGATGTACACCTGGTTGCCGTAGCCACAGAGAATGTTGTCGGGCTTGATGTCGTGGTGCACCACCTTGTGTTTGTGCAGGTACCGTAGTCCACTCACGAGCTTCCAGAAGTAGTCCGCACAACGACTTTCCGGGAGTGGTTCACAGCACACAACTTTGTTATTCCGTTGAACATGCTCCAGCAAGTATGCGTTCGTGAATCGCTCCAAGCTTCCGACAGGGTGTTCCTCAATTTTCACGACGGGGCCATTCGGTATGTACTCCATGACGAGATAGAGGAAACCCGACTTGGGATCATCAATGACCTCCAGGAGAGCCACACAATTACGATGACGAACATTTTTCAAAATGCGTATCTCGCGCCACAAGTTCGATTCATGAGTGCGACCATTTGAGCGAAATTGCTTCTTCTTGATAACCTTTATTGCTACTTTGGCGCCAGTCTCACAGTTCTCCCCTAGTTTCACTTTACCATGTCCACCAAACCCTAGGTCTCCCAAAATGGTGTAACGGTTGATGAGCTTTCGGCCATTTGCATCAACGCCTTGAGACAACTTGTCGGTTTCAAAAACAGGCGGCCGCACCACACTACGCATGCTGGGTGTCACTGGAATATCACACACACTTTCATCTTGTGCTTCTTCCTGTTGTTCCTGTTGTTGCTGTAGTGGTACTGCGAGTGAAATCTGAGGACCCGGCGGATGTGCGTGAGAGTTATGGGGCTGATACTCTAAGAGAATGCGGATCTCCTCCATTAACTGCACAAGGGAAAGAATCAAGTCTTCCTTATTTGCTTGCGATTTCGCTGAGAGCAGGTTGCGAACCTCCACCTCTAGCTCCGTGCATCCTATCACACGGGTCATGCTGTGCTGCTTCATGGCCGCCGTGTATCGCTCCACTATACTTTGCATACTCGTCAATACGTCATCTGGTGTCGACGGCCCTTTGTCGAAGGCGTCGATATCGTCCTCCTTGTGTCCCAGGAGGCTAACAAGGCTGCCTAAATCTTCGAGAAGGAGATTGCTGGGCGGCGACAGGACTTCTCCGGATTCCTGAGACGGCCCCACTACCTCCTCCATCGCCTTGGCGTACGGGTGCGGTGAGCACGGCAAGCAACGACGGGATGATTGTATAGTACTTTGCGATTCAAGACGTGCGAGAGCAAACAGAACAAAGAGGAACGGAACAAAATAATCGAACACAGGGAAAACAACAGCAAAATAGACGAACAGAGGCCCAGTAGGAATACAATGACACCTTAGTTCGACGACGCATCTCAAAACCACACCTCAACCAAAGCAAACAAGCAAGCAATCATTTATGGAGGAGACAGATCAGCCCTTCACACCGTTATTGCTGGCTGCGTTGTTGCTGCCTCCGTCAGATGAAGCATCTGCCGCATCCCACTCTGGGTCGACGCACAGTCTGTACGCCGCGCTAAACTTTCCCTCGAGGTACACGTTATTAGTCTCCTTTGCAATGGCGAAAAGACGCCTGAAACGCCGCGTCGCCTCCTGACGGTCCGCTTCGTCCCCCAGCGGAAGAGAGAGACGTCTGTCAAGACCGAGAATCTGCAGCGCCTCTGACGATGACATCAAAGTAGCAGAGCCGCCGCCAGTGGTGGTGCCTGTTCCTTGTGTTTCTTCCCGTAATTTCTGCGCCTCACGTTCGTGGGCCGTGATAAAGGCCTGAAAAAGCAACAGGCCCCCTGCAACGAGGAGGCGCGCCAGCTGTGGGGGAATGTAAAGCGCACGCGTGGGGCGCAGCGCTAACGCGTGTCTGCCGCGGAGGACTCCTGTTGGGTGGAAAAGCGACACGGCGCGCCTCATCGCCCACCCCCTCTAGTCCCTATTCCAAGACCGCAACTAGCAGCAAAAAAGATCAGCATATATATAGGGAGAGAGAGAGTGTGTGTGAGAGGGTGAGGTAAAAAAAGGAGGAGATAACAACAATTTTCTTTTGGTATGAGCTCCGTGTAAGTCCCCACACAATCATTCCACTTCCCTCTGTAGGGCCAGGAGGCATGACAACGAGCGCAGGAAGCCAACAAAAATACCCCCATCCCCACAAACACACTCACAAAAACGGTAGCCACCTTTCTCTCGCTACACGATCTCCGCCACGAGTCGATTCCTTTGATGCTTCCTGACATTCCGCCACTCCGCAAACTCGGCCTCACTCATCTGAAGCAACGGCCCGGTCGCCGACTTCTTCATGCGTGCAGGGTCGTAATTGGGGCTTGACAGGGAGCGGTGCGTCTCCGCGTAGAGCGCACGGATGCGATCGACGTTGCCTTCTGTCATTTTGTACACCGATGGTGAGGCGTGAGCCTTCGACAAAGCCACGTCCCGCGTCCCAATGTACCGTCGCTCCGCCCGTATGAGTCGGTGAGTGATGTACCGATAGAGTTCGTGCAGGAGTGGCAGCGTTCGACGCTGCGATAGCGGTGCCTCCCTGATAAACTTCACGAAGCGCTCTTCCCAGTACGCCAGTTCGTCCATGGCGTCCATGAACTCCCCCGTAGGGTCGAAGCCGTCGCGAGGAGCAAACATCGACTTTTCCCACGCCCGCAGTTTGGCGCCACCGTTCGCTATACGGTCTTCTTCCACCTGCTTCTGCGTCCAAACGGGGTTCTGAGCGGTGATGGCGCGTTCCGGCCACGGGTCGTCGCCAACCATCTCCTCCAGCGGAAGGAGGCGGTTGAGGCTGAGGTCTGGCGGAAACGGGATATACTTCGCCGCATGGTCCTTTGCACTTGGCGGCTTGTGACCGTACTCTTCCTCATACATGCGCTCCTGCGTGCGCTTGTACACAAAGTCCGCGTCGGGCTTGTGTCCCATGTCACGCAGCTTCAGGGCCTCGTGGAGGACGTCGCCAAAGATGGAATCCACGCTGCGCTTGCGGCGATTGCGTCGCCGGTTCACTGCTGACGCGACCGGGTCGATTTCATCCGGAAGCACCTGCTTCTCCTTCGCTGCCTGCCCCTGCTGTTGCTGCTTCAGGGCCTCTCCCACCGCCTTGAACGGGTCCTCAGCGCCAAGCGCATCGTCGTCGGAGTGCCCCGGTTTGCTCTGCGACGAAAGCCACACACGCGCCGGCAGGCGAACACCGCAAGAAAACAGCGGCGCCAGGCAGCTCACGTAACGGGCGACGGCTACGCGGCGCATTGCACCTCCACCACACACCCCCTTTCTACCATAATAATAAACAGAGCATAAGATAAAGGGATGCTACACACACACACACACACACCAAGAGTGCAAGAAAAAAAAAAACTCTACCCTCTTCACTCTGCATCGTCGACAAGACTGCGATGCAGATCACGTTTGCGAGGTCTGTGTGATCCCCAACTCACTCCCATTTTCAGTAAAAAGAAAACAAAAAAATATATAAAACCACACAACATACCCCGATCTCCCACGAAAAGCAATGGTCTCGATTCTGTTGTACTTCTGTTGGCGCAGCGTTGACCGCCGCTGCTGCTCATCGATGTTAGTGTACGCGCAAACATACCCGCACATACACAGACTACTCTGTCACTCACATCTTCACGGGGTTCTTCTTCTCTAGAGCCTCGCGGGCTTGAATCCACCGCGTCAAAACGGCGCTATCAGCGGCACAGAGCACAGCATCAAAGAAGAAGAGGTGCGCTTCAAGTCCTCGGACGACTCGCAAATTGCGTTCTTCTTCAATCGTCCGTGATGTCTTTTGCACCGGCAGAGGCAGAGACAGAGGACTCAGCGCAGCCCCCGAAACCGAAGCGTGAGTAAAGAGAAAGGCAACGTGCCTAAGCCACAGTTCCCCTCTGCTCACCTCTGCCGCCGTGTCTCCCCCGCAGCCGGCTGTGCGTTTCAGACGCAGTCGCATCAAATCTCTTCCATGAGGAGTGTTAGCGTTAACAGGAGACGCACCGCCACCATCGCCGCTACTGCTTCCGCCGTTGCCAACTGTAACACCACCACCTCCTCCTTTATCAGTCGCGAGCCCTTCTGCAAGGGCACTCCAGAATCCTTCCATCATTTCCTCCAGAATATATCTGGGATGCTTGCTCCTGTCACGCGCGTCCCCATTGAGGCGTTCCATGCATTGAAGGAAGGCACTGCCAACAATCACCGGCGGAATCGCCTCAATACCGGAATGCTTGCCGCCGTTGCCTTCGGCCAGAAATTCCTCTGGGCCATCCCTGCACGCAGTGACCCCATCGCCTTTATTCCTTTTGTGGACGTCAGCAGTTGACGAGACATACGAGGTAAATGAGGCCTCCAGAATGCTTCGCAGCGGACCGCGTGGGAGCCTACCTGCAGGACTGCGGCTACTCGTGCCCACACCACCTTCGAATCTTGCAGATTCATTGAGTTCAAATGCCACTTCAGCCACATCTGCGAGCTCAGCTGCATCGTCTTGCAGCCCCTGAGCACCCAAATCACCTATAGACGGTGCGTCCAGAAGTTTTTCCCCGTCTTTCGCTAGGTAGAAGCGGCTCAATCTCCGTAGACCACCGACGGCGAATCGTCGTTGGAGCACCTCCACGAACAGTGGTGTCGGGCCCCCTTTTGTGCCGCCTTCATTACCCACGTGAGTGGGCACATTATGATAGCTGCCTGAGGAAGAGGAGCTAATCTGGTTCCGCTGCTGGTCCACCAATTCCTTTAAACGCTGCGCAGCTCGTCCCACTAGCTCCACAGCGAGTGGTGGATGAGCTACTCTCTCGGCCGCACCTGCAGCGGCTCCATCCCATTGGCATAATTCGAGACTCATGTGAGCCTCACCGATCATGTCAAGATGGGCTAGCAACGCCTTGACAGCGAGCTCGCGACGCGGTGTGGAGGCCGCCGCGCAGACCGTTTTCACGAAATGAATGTCGTCGTCCCGCCTCGTAGAATCGAGAGCCTCGACAGATCCCATGGCCTCGAGAGTGCCAGCGGCGGGAACGATGTCCACAAAGGCATCAGTGTGCTCGGATCGGCGTCGCCTTGTCACACCTACGCTGTCGTTATTGTCTTCATCTGCAGCTCCCACAACATCAGCAGCAAGGTGCTCGCTAATACCCCGCAGCAGTTTCCCTAGCACGTCACAGCCCCATCCCACCAATTTTGGCCGCCGCGGTGACCAAGGAAAGTCCTCTGGAACACACCACTCCAGGAAAAACAAAGAGTGCGCAATGAAATCGCTAGAAACGAGGACTACACTGCACCCATCCTGCGAGAGAACGGTTTCCTCCGACGGGACGAAAAACCAATCGCCCTCACTCCTCTGAGTTGTCCTTGGTTCACCAGGACAACTCAACGAGAGCTGCTGCAGTTGCTGCAGTGACAGACCAAATCTGACGCGGGGAGGAAACCCACAGACGCGAATACTGCCCTTGGACTCCTCTCCATTCACATTATCAGACGCAAGCCTCACAAGAGAAGGCAGCATGCCCCCTGATATTTCCCTCGTCATTGTCTGTGTGGGAGAGAGCACAATGAGGAGTACTTCAGGGTCGGCCACAGCAACAACACCCTCACCCTTGCCGTTCCTTCGCAGACCTCTTGTGGCAGTTACCCACCACTGATGCGTCTCGTTGAAGAGGCTATCGACCTCTGTGTAAACCTGATCAAAGTTAATGTAGTAAAAAAAGCTGTCCTTGCAGCCGACGAGAGGGGGAGTTTCCCGACGCTGCAACAGCACGCATCGGTGGGACGTGCGGTTCTTTGCGCCACAGCGCCCCACTGGAAATGAATACAAAAGGGCTTGCTGCACCTGCCGTGATGCCAAGAACTCCTGCCGAAACGTCTTGAAGAGCGTTTCTTCTTCTGGGCAGAGTTGCTGCTGCGGGGACTTCTGCGTCCATGTTCCCTGATTCGCAAGGCCCAAGTTGTTGTTCGCATTGACCGTGGAGACCAACGACTGGGCCACGGCTGTTGTCGTGAATGCCATCATTCCGCGCAGAGGCGTTGAAGAGGACATTCCTTTTCTGTTTCCTTCGTCCTTTCTTCATGCAATCAATTCAATCCGTTTATTATTATTATTATTATTATTAACGATGAATTGTGCGAGGGCGAGGTACGCACGATTGATCAACGCATTCATGCAAACGAAGATAGAAAAAAAAACATCCGCAATAGCCGCTCAAAATGAGATGGGTGCTCGTGTCGCTGCAAAGCCTTTTTTGTGGCTTCTTCCCTAAACACAAAACACACCTTTTTTTTGTCAGCTAACTGCCAACAAACAAGAACCGAAAAAAACATATACACCTTAACACATCCACTCCACTATGTCAACTCCTCCAAATCGCACAAGAGACGCTCTCGGTAGGAAGGTGGCAGTGATAGAACCTGCGCCAGCACCTTGTGGTACATTTCTTCTTCCTCTGTTGGTTTCCTCGTACGTCGCGGATTTGCCGCGTATTCTGCAAACTTCAAGACAAACTCCACTTGAGCTGAGCTTGGCTCGAATGCCCTTAGCTGGCGGAGGAACTGATCCGCCTCATTGTACTCCATGCCGTACTGGCTAATCAAATAAGCCATAGAGAACACCCACGCCCTGGTATGACCTGTTTTGCACATTATATACACAATCCGATGTTCCCCAGCGTTTTTGAACGAGCCCTTCTTCCTGCCGCCAATGTGTAGCAAGGGACAGGAATGCTTCCTGCAGGCTATCCCCTTGCATGTATCCTCATCCTTACCATTAAGCAAATGCGATGCGTTGTAAACGCTGCTACAGATCGTGAGCAGCTCTTCGAGCACCGCCGTTACCACCTCTGGGGGATTTTCCTGCTTCTCTGGGGGAATAAAGGGCACAAAATAGTAGTCCACCGTCCCGGTAAACTGCTCCCAGTCCTTCAACACGGCGAAACCATGTGGTATTGACTCGTCCAGTTCTAGACAGGATACCACGGAGAGAGCTGTGCCGCCGCGTGCACGGCACTGTCGCCAAAGCTCGAGAAGGTGACCGGCACCGTCTTCATGGGGACCCGCGCGCGGAATGCCCCCCACCACGACGTCTTCGAGCACCCACGTCCACAGTTTCCCGAGAGTCTCCCGTGACGACGCCGCGGAGGAGTGCTCTAGAGCAGCTGGAACGGGCTTGACGACGCCCCCGCTGCGGGTCCCCGTTGTGGTGTTCTTGCTGTTTGGGGCGATGTTACGCTCGCGGTGGCCGCGGCGTGAGCTATTCATCTTAGATGCGCCCGTGAAGAGCTGCCCGATACCTTTCGGACGACTGAAGTCGCACTCGCTGCGGAGCTTTCGCATTCCTTCCTCCAGGAAGTGATTGTAGCGGTCTTCGAGGTACAACATACACAACTGGTCGTCCTCCGGGAGATTCCGTCGACCTACGCGCTCGCAGAGATCGTTCAGCTCCTTCAGCTTACGCTCATCTTCACGCCTCAATCCACTCATGGCCTACGTTTGAGTAGAAATAAGCGGCAAGCCTCCGAGAGTGTGGGCGCAAAAGAGAGAGAGAGAGAGAGAGAGAGCACACCCGCACACCTCAGTTTTGAGGAAGCGTGAAGAGTGCTCTGCCCTAACGAATGCGATCGATCGATTGAGCGAGCGCTAAGCAGAAATCAAACCCAAAAAACAACAACAACAAGAAGGACAAAAAGACAAAAGAAACAAACAATGCAGCAGAAATGACAGTGACACCATTCGCCTCGTCACTATCGTCAACTTTCCCTCAAAGGGCGAAACAACAACAACAACAACAACAACAACCAAGGTTTGTGCCGGCGAAGAAAAAAATACAACAACAAGAAAGAAACAGATGCCTTTCTTGTTCCCACTTACCCCTTCATTTCATTGTTTTCCATCGGTCTTCGGCGTCAATAAAACGGCTTGAGACGCGCAAAGCGCCAGTTCCATTTCGCCTTCATAGATGGCTGCAACGGGCGCCGCATCCATGTCGTAACGGCTCCATTACCCATTTGCATGTCACCATCTGTCTTATAAATCATCCAGCGCGAAAGGTGTGGAAGAGAGACCTTCAGCCAGTTCTCCCGCATGAATGGCGGGATGTGGTCAGCCCCCTTCTCACGGTATTTGAAATGTCCCCACGTCTCCCACGGGTGGCCCTCAACGTAGCTGTCTGGTGTTCCAAAATAAATGTACTCTCGCACCGAACCTATGCGCCGAATCATGGCCGTCGGGTCGTTGTTCATCATCATGTCCGACATCAAGACAATGGCGGGCTCGTACTTTTCTAACGCAACTTGATCCTTCATCTTTATGATGGGATGCGGTTTGAACTCGTCTTGTTTTTGTGGCGGTATGACGAGAAGGTACGGGTTCATGTTGGGTTTCTCATGAACATGAATGATCGGCACAGGTATCTTCCCGGTTTTGTTTAGCAGCGCTCCCATCTTCCCAGTGCGTGAGCCCATAAACAAAATGGGTGCCTTTTTCGCCACTGGATCCTCGATAAGCGCGTGGCGGTGGGCAATGTAGTCGGCGACACTCTCGATCAGCTCCTTGTTCAGGAGTGTGGACTGCGCCGTAACCATCATTAGGTACGCCAAGGTGTTAAAAGGGGTGTAGTAGTTCCAGAAAAGACAATACCATTCTTCAAAACTCATCGCAGCCTCCTTTTTGACACTGCATCTGGAAAGCGGCAGCCGTGAGATGTCTTCAAGAGACGCGAACAGACCCTGCCGCCACCAAAGCGGCTTTTTAAGCCCTACAGCCTGCAGCGCCGTGACATACTGTGGGAGATAAGATGGGTAGAAGCACCGCTCTATCTCTGCGTAGTCCACATTCTTTGCCTTCAAAAAGCTGTTACCAAGAAATTCCGCGTATAGGACTGCAATGGCCTGCAGATGACTGTCCTTGCCCTTCTTGTCTGCTTGCTGCAAGCGCTCGCGGAGGCTGTCGAAGCGCTCGGCCTCAAAGCGCGGGTTGAGAGATCCAGTGAGCTGCACGAACTTCGACTCAGCATTCTTGCTGTGGAACCGGTTAACGGGCGGCACCTCGAACGTGTAGCCATTGATTGTCCCCACTTTCTGGTAGATGCTGCGCGCATCCTCGGAGGAGTACTGCACGCCAAGCATAGTTGGGGTCCCAAAGCCACCGCTGCCGCCGGTGGTGGCGCTGCTACCGCTGCTGTTGCTGCTCTTAGACATTTCTCCACTCGTTGCGTTGGTGAGACGGTACAGATAAAAGAGAGAGTATGAGAGTTTTCCTTCCCCTCCACACTAAGCCCCTTTCAATCGGGTATCTGATCGAAAAAAAATAGTAATTGAATCTGTGATGCTTCTTCCCGGGGAAGCAAGCAACAAGACGCGGCTCCTGATGCTGCTACGGATTCTCTCCCAACTCAATAGTTCGCTTTAATAAGAGATAAAGAAATAGTAACAAAAAAAGTTTATATATCAAAAAGCTCAGCAAACGTCCCCAACAGGAGGATGATCAAGTCGATGGAAAGGTGTCAACACAGACACCAATGAAGTCATATTAGCTATCCGCGAGAAAAAAAACACACAGTCGTGCTCTCCCATATTATATATATATATATATATATATATATA
>NW_008825747.1:15948-29924 GCF_000691245.1 Trypanosoma grayi | reverse complement strand
TGTGCGGCTCCGCGGCCGCCTCCGCAGCCGGCAGCGGGCGGGGTACCGGTGACAACGACTTTCCATTGCGACTGCTGCTACGCTGTAACGTCCTTGCACTCCCAAAGTGCATTACCGGCGGCTTAACGGACTCCTTCTTTAGCAACTCGCGGCGGCGGCGCATCGCCTCTTCACGGTGCACCTGCTGCGAGCGCGTCTCCATAAGGAAGCGGTGGTGGGGCTGCTGCTCTGGCATCTCTAATGTCTACAGGCACATACAGAGAAAGTGCAAACGAAAGGAAGAGAAGAGAAACGATCTGTAGAAGTGCGGCAATAAGCTTCCCTGCAGCAAAAGCAACAATAACACAACGAAGAAAAATATAACTGATGAGGCCATACAATAACCGCAGCCACATCATAAGCACAAGGCGTGCTTACTCCCTCTCTGCGGGATGACGCCCCTCAGTGACAGACTCATGCGCCGTGGGGTCAGAGATGCATAAAGCGCTCGTAGAGCACAAAGGTCAGCACCGAGCGTGGTACTGACTGCAGAAAGGCCGGTATTATGCCTCGGTAAATGCCTCGCACACCATGTCTTTTCCAGATGAGCACCACCGACTGAACGAGTGAAACGTACTGCAGCTCGCCACAACGACTTCTGTGATCCTGCAGACGGGTCTTCAAGACATTAATTGGGTGAGCAGCCACCGTCACACATGCCTTCGCTACGGTGGAACAGACGCAAACGTCTTGGGTGCTCAGACTGTCTCGGCATGTACGCTGCAGACGGTAAAACTTGAAGACTTCGTAGAGGGGAAAGTTAAGAGCGTTCGGCAGGCCGAGGAGAACCTGCGCGGAAACGCCGCGCCACAACGAGCAAAAGCCGGTGCTCCGAACAGCGAATACCGTCCCACGAATAAAGGACGAGTAGTTCCCAGTACTGCCGTGGGAGCTCCCCGTCGCAAGCTCTTCGAGCTGCATGCGGGTCTTGATAAGCCAAATGGGGTTGCAAACAAGCGCCGAGGAGCAGCTGGCAACAGCGGAGAGAAGCGAGCAACGCACGAAGTCTTCCATTCGTCCCTGCCCGTCACGTGACACCAACGCCTCGCTAGCGGCACAGAGAGACCGATAGAGGTACATGTAAACACCCCACGCCACGACGGCGCCGAGGACCGCCACATGGCACCCGCGAAACAATGCCCGCAACCCCTCCTCGCGGTAAATGGCTGCAAAGGCCTCACTGATTGAACGATATGTCTGTCGGTTGTGCTGGCGCTGCACGGTGCCATCTTGCGACATGAAGCGCATCTTGACAACATCAATTGGATACAACACAATGGTACTCACGCCACCAGCAGCCTGTGTTGCAACTGTATGGGTAATGACTGACGCCCGCTTTTGCTGCTGCTGATGGTGCTGCTCTGGCTTCGCAGCATCGACTACTCTCACAGTCATTTATATTGGTTTGGTGTAGTCAGCCACGTTTGGTCGCAGCCCTACCACCCGTCACCAGACGAGTCTTCACTCTCCCTGTATCTACAGCAATGAAGGGGTGGGAGCGGGGTGAGTAACCGGAGCTCACTGAGAAACACCTGAACATCCTCTCATTGAGGCATTTCCTTGAATAAGGAGCAGTTAGAGTAAATGCCAGGAAGCATTTGGTGCAATTGCCATCAACACAACATTTGAAAATCCTCCGCCTTTAAGTCATCATAAAGTTTGCGTGCCAATATCACCCTCTTCACACTTATTTCAATATATTCTCCCGTTTTTGCATAGCGTCATTGCTGACTATATACCGTTTTTTTTTCTTTAAACGTAGCGACAAGTTAACCCCAAAAGTTTTTCGTACAACACGAAGTAGGTGACGGTGCGTGGGAGCGAGTGCACCAGTGAGGTGCCCAGCCCCCGCAGCATACCGCACGGCCCCTCGCGTCGCAGGACAAGAAGCACCGAGCGTCGCACGCTAGTGTACTTCACATCATTGATGTCAGAACGTTGGTCCTGCAGCCGCACCTTCAGCATTGTAATGGGGTGCGACAGTAGCACTAGCAACATCTTTGTCAGCGTCGAACACACCGACGACCCGAGAACACTCAACTCGCTGTCCCCTGACGACTGACAGAGGTGAGCCCGCAACATCATCCCCTTCAGGAAATCGTACGTAGGGACGTTGAGCGCATTGGGAATCATAAGTGTCAACTGAAGTGATATCCCACGCCAGAGCGAGCGGAAACCCGTTGTTCGCAGCACATGGCACACACCCCCGCGAAACGTGACGTAATTATTTATCTTGGTTGACTCTTCAATTTGCATGCGCGACTTGATCAGCCAAATTGGCGACGATATGAAAGTAGAAATGAAGCTCGCCACGAAGGACATACCAGCACGGCCCAGATATGACGACACCTCTGAAACACTACACAGAGAGCGATAAAGATACATGTACATACCCCACGACATGATGGCGCCAAGTACTGCCACGTGACAACCATGAAACAGAGCCCGCATTCCCTCTTCGCGGTAAATGGTCGACAGGGCTCTTCTAATTGAGTGGTACGTCTGTCCGTTGTGCTGTCGATGCACAGTGCCGTCCTGTGACATGAAGCGGATTCTAAGCGTGTCGAATGGATAGAAGGCAAACGTGCTAACGGCAGAGGCGAACTGCGAAGACAGAGTGTGAGAAAGTGGCGATGCCTGTAGTGCCACACCTTTGGCCGGGGCAGTGGTCTTGTCCTTGATATTGTCACAGCAGGTGGAGGGTCCATTGCGTGGAGTGGCAAGCATCACTACTGCAGTGTGCACGCCGTGGGAATGTGTAGTCAACGGCTACCCACGCAAACACAAATAGATGAAGGGGGAGAGAAACGGTGGAGTAAATTGGCAGGGGCGCTTTTTGTTTGGCGTTTTATGCATATATATATATATATATATATAATAGAAAGAAGAAACGAAACACAAAGAAAAAAAATGCAGGAGGACCGGTGCAGGTACCACAGGACTGCGGCAGGCATAGCATTAAATCAAAAGAGAGTCAACGACGAGAAAGAAGGGATGGGCGCAGCTATAGGCATCACACACATAACAGCTTCTCCACCTCACGCAGACAACCGCCTCACAACCATCAACACGACGCTCACAGTGCTGTGAAACGGAAAACGCNACAGGACTGCGGCAGGCATAGCATTAAATCAAAAGAGAGTCAACGACGAGAAAGAAGGGATGGGCGCAGCTATAGGCATCACACACAACACACACATAACAGCTTCTCCACCTCACGCAGACAACCGCCTCACAACCATCAACACGACGCTCACAGTGCTGTGAAACGGAAAACGCTCCCCGTTTTACTCTCATTTTAATTATAGTGCCGCTCTGTGTTATGGAAATAATAATAGTGAGTAAAAAGCCCTTGACTTCCATCCTCGTCGACTGCTGAGAGAAGCAAAAATAGGGGACTACTGCGCCGTCACTCTGGTAAAGGCGTAACCAGGAATGGTCGCCTCCCGCAATCGTCGCTCCTCCTCCGCCTGCAGACGGTTCTCCTCCTCCGCACCCCACACCTGCACCTCGATGAGAAAGTCCGCGAAGCGTCGCTGGAACTCCGTCTCATCACGGTACGATTCGTATGCTGCCGTCACAAATTCCGTTATTAATGTCTCTGTGAGAGTAGGAATTATGGATAGGCTCTCCACAAGAAACCCCTGAACTGCGTTGCGGCCAAGCACTGGTGTCTGCGGGGGAAACGCGTCGGACACCGTGAAGAGCTTAATGAGGATGCTGCAGTGCAGTGTGAATCCCGCAGCGTGCAGCGAGTCCATCGCCGCCACAAGCACCTCGACAAAGATACGCTGCATGAAGGAGGTATAGAAGGCCTCTAGCATTTCAGAGGTGGAAATATTGGCGAGAAACGAGTCCAGTGACTGGAGCCCTGTCTCCATCGTTGCGAAATCTGTGTGCTTTATCACCCACAGCATACCATTGATGATGTCCTCCTTGGTCGACGCATATCTCAGGAATGCAGAGAAGCAGCACGTGTTGAGCGCCTGAAGCAACCTGAACAAATTAACACGGAAATCCGGATAATCCTCGACGTTCGTGCAGATCATCGCTACCGTGGTATCAAATGTGTGGTCGAGAATAGCCGCACAGTCCCCACTGAGGCGTGCGCCTAGTTTTTTCACACACGCTGTGACGAGTGCCATGGCGCCTGGTTCCTTCGCCTCCGGGAGGGAGTCCCGGTAGTCCTCCAGCACCACCGACAGAATACTCGGCATGCAATTCGTCGCCACGAAGTCGCGCTCCTCCGTATTATCGACAAAACGCTCAAAAATACGAAGAATCTCCTTCTTCGCCAGACGCAGGTGTCGCACGTCTTGATGCGACACAGAATTTCGTCCAAGCTCCGCCACCAGTGTATTGTGCGCAGTGAAGAATGTACGGTAGAAGCCTTGAAGGTCCCAGATGATAAGCCCCATTTCACTTATGAATGCGGTCCCGCATGTGCTAGCGATGCTGCTGAACACCCGCAGCGTGTGTATCAGTTCCATCATGCTAGAAGAGTCCCGGCAGAACGTCGCGCCCTGCGCCGCCGCGCGTTCTGTTATACCCTTAAAGTTAATGTTAACATCCCGCAAGAACAATTCCAACAAGGCGGCTTGTTTTTCTGTCGACTCACTACGAATCATGCAGCCGGCCGCGGCAAAGCAAGTCTGCATTTGCTGCGGCTGCAACAAGGAGATTATATCAGTCCACTGCCCCGCAATTTCTTCTGCTATGGAAGTAGTTCTGTTGTTCAACGAAACAAATTTCTCTGGTATATGCGACACAATCTTCATCAGCGTATCTACCGCCATCTCCTGTACCCCAGGAAAGAGTTCTTTCATGAATTCAATTATTTTCCGTACCACTGTACTTAAAAAGCTGGGGTTATTTTGGAGAAACCGCGGGTATTGACCAACAACAAACATGATATTACTCGCAATAACGGCACGGTTTTCTTTCCCCTGCATCTGTTTGCAAAGGTCAAGGAGGCCGCGGATAATGGTCACAAAGAGCGATACCTCTTGCTCCTCCGGCAAAGACATAGAGACAGCTCCCACTGCCCAGGACAATGTGCTGCAGTTGTGCCAACTCCATTCACTACGGTCCAATTGTTTTTGCATGAGCCCCGTCATGATCTGCTGTGTATCGTATGGGTCTAGATTCGTTAAGAATACAAGTGCCTCCCGCATCAAGTTGTACATTTGAAGTCCTTCCACGTCCGACATGTGTTCACGGCGAAGTTCACCATCCTCCTCAACGATGATAACTTCCTCTGGTTTAGCCATTTTCTTAATGAGAACAGAGCGCACGTTACTCAGCGTTGTTGAGAGTTTCTTATAGAGTGGAGTGAGTGACAAACAGCGCAGCATCTTTTCCCCAAGATGCCACCAGTACTCTACACAAGACTTGAAGAGTTCCTTGTCGTCAATATAGCTCATGCCTAGTAGCATTTGGTGCGAAGAGATCAACAGAATGTCGTCGTATATTATCTGCTTGGTATAACGCTTCAGAAATGTAATAACGAGAAGATTCAAATCGCGAACGAAACTACCTTCCACGTCGGTTCCCATCTCATAAAGGTGCACAATACGTCCTTCAATCGAGGAGTGCGACGTCGGTAAGGCATTCACAATGTTGTTAAACGCTGTGCGAAACACTCGAACTGCCATCTGCGTCTGTTCGTCACCCACCGCTCCTTCATCAGTGTCGATGGAGCAGACAACTGTGAGGCAACGCACGGCAACTGGCGCGATGCAGGTGTCAGCGACAACAAGGTTCGCCATGTACATCAAAACCTCCTCGTTAAAAACAAGCGCTGGCTTCATCCACGAGAGGTACTTCTCCATGCATTCCAAATCGGTCTTTAGAAGCACCTGGTCAGTGGTCCCGAGGACGGACAGGCAAAGCTGCAGAATCAAGCGAAAATCAGACTCTAATGCCTCCTTCTTCCGTTTTACCCATCGGGAAGTCAAAGTCTTTTCACTAAACTCAAAAATCTCCTCACCAACAAGACGTAGTAAATTCAAGTTGTTCTCTACGAGTGGTTCATTAGGCCCAGCGCTAGAGCAGATGTCTTGAATAAAGTTAGGCCACCGCACCGGCCATTCCCGTTTGGCTATAGAAACCAGTGCACTGTTCATCTTGGTGAGAAGTGCCTTTCTACTACGCATACGATTGAGGTTTCCACACTCACCAACAATCAGGCTTACCACAAAACTACGAATTTCCTCCCGTTGGTCGTTTGTAAAAGTATTCCAGCGGTGTAATATGGCATCCTCCAGCACCTGAATGGCAAAGAATCGCGTAGTTAGGTTCTGCGAGTTCGTCAAGAGGGCACCAACGTGAAGAAAGGCATCCGGTTTCTCCTTGAATGCACTGAGAACCTCCTGCGCCTTCATAATCTCCTGCGGGGACCCCGTAGAGAGGTACTGCACCACCTCGTCAAAACGCTGCACATCCACCGGTTTGCTGAAATCAAGGATGGCCTCCATTCGTTTCTAACGTATGCTTGTTAAGGCAACACAAAAAAAAAACTGGGGGAAAGGATAATATCGAATTCGTGGGGGATACGGAAGAGAGGACGTTGTTACAGAGTCACCACACCACATGTCTCACCTTCTTGCTATTAAATTCGTCCCTTCCGTTGTGCGCAAATAGGGAAGAGAAGGGGGAAAGGAGGATGATGGCCAAAGTTGGGCTTTGACTACATCAATTACGTAAAGAAAACTTGATCTTCAGCAAGAGCAGCCACAGTGAGTTCCATCGTTTGGCCCAGCACACACGAGAACACGACGGACGAAAACAAAAAAAAAAGGCGTCCACAACACTAACCACGACTTCGTGCACTCAATTGGCCCATTGATTTTGTTTTTGTTCTTCTTTGCAACCCAAGCGATCACCCAACAAATATGCCGTAAATTTTTTTGCATTTGTCGATGACCGGCAACTCATCAGGGCCAGCTTGATATTTTCCGGGGCATTTCTCAAGCATACATTCGCGACACACAACATCAATATGAGGAATGTGGTCAATGATCTTTTTAGAAGACGTGACATTGTGTCCCTCTTTCTCTCTATCTCTCTCTCTCTCTGTGTGTGTATGTATTGATGAAATGCATGTGGCAGGAGCCGCTGTAAGAGCTGAACCACATGACGCCATAGGCATCCAGAACAGTCCCCGCGTGACACAGCAAACGGCAAGAGGGACGCACGCACACACACATCCACACAAACACGCATACATACATACATACATACACTCAAGCGCACGAGTTTAACTTCGGAAAAAAGATGGCTTCACCATAAAAGACTGTATAAGCAACCAAAAGGATCCACCACGAGAAACATCCGCCTCTTCTTGCTCGCTCAAATCATATCAGAAGTAAAACTTTGGCAAAAGCAATGAGACCCTAAGACACAAGCGTATACCTTTGAGACTCTGTAGTGTGTCTTAGTGCATGACTGACATTTTCTTCTCAGTCTCGTTTTTTTTTGTCTTCTTTCTTTCGTTCTTTTCTGTCCTTTCCATCCCTTTACGTTAGCAGAAAGGCACCACATCCCTCATCGATTGCCTGACGTAGCTTCTGTTCCATCTGCTCCTTGTTTTCGTATGCCGGCAGCTTCAAATAGTTCTGGCACGTCATGGCGGAGGGAAGCTGATCCTGTTCCCGAACCTTACAATCAGAAGAGGTCTTGCGCACAATCGTAAACTTGGGCTGCATATTTGCGAGGCCCCCTACTGGCAGGTGCGAGGAGCCCGTGAGGAAGAGGAAAAAGCGGCGTTGCTCCTCCTCGTCAAAGGAGGCGATGATTTCAAACAACTGCCGTACATGGCAGCACGTCATGGTGTAACCATGGTCTGCGTGGCAGTTCGCCTCCAGCTCCTCAACAGTAACAAGTCCTGCATGGCCGTGGATAGCTTCGTGTAGCTCTGCCACGGTAAGCATCCGCAGCGCGTAGAGTGGGATATAGTCGTGAAAGCCGCTACGAAGAGCCTTTAAGGCGTGCTCCACGCCAGCACGAAGCATAAATGATGTGACAGCATCACAGTAATCAAGAAGATTCTTCGAGGTCACTGGTATGTTTGCGCCGCCCTTCTTCAGCTCAATGAGGCCATCTCCAGGCAGTGTGTAGTCGAGCAACAAATCCTCCACCGCACAGGGCGCTGCAGAGCCCGACAGCTGAACCAACGCGGCACCACTGCGGGCCGCAGTGGCGAGCGCCACAATCGACGCGCCAAGTGACTCGCTGATGTCAACCAAATCATACACCCCGCACTCATCACCTCTAAGCATCTTCAGCAGCACTGGCGAAAGCGAAATGGTGAGAATACGCCTGTCTAACAGCGCCCGCGCCAGGAAGCGGCCTAGCAGGCGAAAGTACGGCTCGACTCGCGCGATCTCGCGCGAGTCGGGCGGCAATGGAAGCGGGTACACACCGTTGTGGGGCCTGAAATATTTTTCATCTGGCGTCTCGTCCGTCCGGCGCCAAAGGCCAAGGTTTATCTCACGCAGCTCATCCGAGACAAGTGAATAGAACTCCATTGTTGGGCCACTTCCACTCCCATTTTCGTTGTAGTACTCAAACTCCAGCACCACAGACCCACTGGTACGCCCACCCCCAAATATCTGCATAGCACACGTCAAGGCTTTATCTCGCCATACACGCTTCTTCGCGCGGTGCAAACGATACGTTCGCAAGAACTGATGATCCATATTGAGAGAATCCCGCACCCCGTACTTTTCCATGTTCTCCTGCATCTGCACAAGGGAGCGGAGTGTGCCACAGAAGCTCACCTCAAATAGAAATTTCCGTGTGGTCGAAGTGAACAAGAAGTTACAGTCAAGCGCTAGGTTGACGGCCCAAGTAGAGAGATGTTGACCCGCGAGGAGGAGGTTGGAGCAGTGCCGCATGGCCTTGTTGTTCAGCTTTTGATGAATGAATTCACCAAGCGCGGTTGACGGCGACCATACATCTGCACTTAAAGTGCTCTCTGAAGAGGATCCCATGCGGTACCTCAGGAGCTCTGACCAGTTTTGCAGCGCCTCATAAATGATGCCTAGAAGAGTCAGCACATCCTTCTGCGCGATGGTGAGGAAGCGGCTGCTAAACGGAAACTTCTGGTGTAATGCACGCATCACGTCCAAAATCGCCGGTGGACGGATGTCTTCCGATGGCAACTTTACAACGAGAGTGTCTGCCGGTGTTCCACACGGGACGGTGAATACTGGTGATTCCATGGTGTACTCAGTGCCAAACGGCGCTGTGCTGTAGTGGAGTGTAACCATATTTTCCATGTTATACGGTGCTTCTTCCAGCATGGCAAGAAGATTATAAGATGGTGTTCCGTCACCACGGCCGGTCCTCCTTCCTGCTCTCGACGAACAAGATGGGGCGTGGAACTGCTGAAGTACCTGCAATATGGTCATTGACGGTGGCAATACGTGGGAGCCATGACGGAGATATACACGTGGCACTGGCCTTTCCTGCGCCCCCTTTTTCGCCTGCACGCGTTTCTCAGTCTTGTCATGGTTGCCCAATTCTGGAAGCACATCCTCTATTTGTTCTTCATCCTCCATACGACGACGGCCCATGTTGCCTCCAGGGAGCACATTTGACCCAACAAATGACATGAGTGCCTCTATGTCCGTCAGTGGCTCAACGCTCACAGTAGCTTCGCGTCCCTCTTGGGAGCTCCTCGATGTGGATGACGGAACAGTGGCATGCCCCGACGAGGAAGGTTGCACAAGTGATGATGTTAGTGTAGTTGTAGTGCCTGTTCGTGCTGACGGTGCACGGGCAGGGCGCCTCGATGAAGCCTCTTTTGAGGCAGCTGTTGCAGGCGGCCCCCTCATCGCAGCACCTTTGGACGCAACGACGGTCCTCTGCGTTGGTGCGTCACTCGAGTGCGGAACGAGGCGCACTGGGATTTGCATATGAATGCTGTTCACACTACCAAAGCTGGGAGCATGAAACTGATCCAACTGCGACAGAACAGTTTGCAGGTGACGCACAAACCGCGTCAGGGCACAAGGACCATTCCCTACCTCTTTTGCCAAAGTTCTCACGAGATCAATCACGACATTGACGTCGTTAGCACGCGTCAATATATCACGAAGTTCATGTAACATGTTGCTGGATGAAAGTTCAAAAGAGGTAGTCTCTTCAAGAAGTGCCAGCCGAAGGGTATCAAAGGCCTCCTGGAGGGAGCCGTCCTGTAACAATCGCATAACTGTAGTGAGCCGCTCGCTCCGTGTATCGTCGCTGAGAGCGGGGAACATGCTCAGCAGGCTACCCGCCTCCGATGCAACAAACTCACGCCACTCAGATGTGGTATGGAGCCGCTCGCTCGATGAATTCGTCTCTTCAGCCTTGCCATTACCGCCTCTTACGGCCGGCTGATTCGACTTTTGAATCTTTGCCAACGTATTTGTGACACCCTCACGCATAAATGCTGATATGTAAACCGAAGGCAACTTATCCAGCAACTTGCGGCAAAGCGGCATCACTTGTGCATTCAATACAATACTGGTGTCTGTTAATGCCGCCACAATCATCTCGCACACAGCAGCCTCCGCAAGTCCACTCTTCAGCAGCTTCTCCGCTGAAGCCATGTAGACAGCCCGGTCAATGAATGCCAAACTGTGGTGGCGCACAACATGTGTCTCTGATTCGTTGAAAAGTGCAACCATCTTGGGCAGTCCTCTGAGGATAATGACAAGTAGATGCGGGTAATTCCTATACAGATTCTCACGCTCAGCGTTGACGACGTCAATGGCGTCACCCTCCTTCACCCTTTGAGCTCCCGGTGGTGTTCTCACACCTTGAATTACTTCACCCATATCACAGAAACTGTGCTGTAACGAGTTTCCACTGTGCTCCTTCCAATTCATCAACAAGCACTGCCCACAGTAGTCGAAGTCAGAACATTTGTTGCAGCGGAACCAATCCCCAGGCCTGCACGACTTGCCACAACTGTCGCATACATGTGCTATGACACATTTTGAATATTGTGTATTCTTCTCGAGCGCAATACCTTCCTCAGTAATGCGCATACGCATCTCCTCGTGGTTGAGGGTCTCTTCTACCTCCTCCTCATCGTTATCCTCTTCGTCGTAATTAGCATCATTGAAAAACAGTCCACCCTGCAATTGCGTCCCTCGCGTCCGCTCCTCAACCAACTCGGTGAGGACGTGACCAGGAGGAAGATTACTTTCGGTGACCTTCGGCAGTAGCCCTGCGAGCGCGACACAAATGTTCTTAGTCTGCTCCATCGTGAGCCGTCGCTCGCGCACCACTCCTGTTGCTGCTGACGTTAATGCTGGCGGCGGCCGCACCAGTGGGCTGCTTGTGAAGGATGCAGCCGGTGCCTTGGCAGGGAGAAGCGTTGGGCTCATCGAAGGTGAGCGCAGCTGCTCCGAGGCGCTTGTGGTAAGGGCGAGTAGACACTCTACGAGGCCACTCTCAATGATGCGGCGGGTGACCTCTGTGCTGTGCGAGATACCCACACCAATGAGCGAGAGCGCAATGGAGAAAGTACTCTCCGGAATATCGCCCCGCGTGAGAAGCTCCAGCAGCGGCATGCAGACATCACCAAAGGCGCTGGCGACGAGTTTTTGATCGGTGCGAACACCCAGGATAATACGGTAAAGACAAGTAATGACCTTCTCTGCGATCTTCCCGTCCGTGTGGTTGACGCGTGCCCGAATCTCACCTAAGGAGTCACTCACATGATGAAACGACAACACGTCCACACGACGGCACATCGCCGCCACACTGGTCCACGCCTTGCGCTGCGAAGAGGAGCTAAAAAAATCAACATATATCAAAAGCGCCTTGGCACCGCCCTTCTGGAGCACCATCACAGCCCCATTTGTATTTTGAGTGATCTTCTCCACACAAGTTAAACACTGCTCCGACAGCTCAATATCCTTAACTTCTTGCAGATGAAGAAGAATAGCCTCCACGCCACCCTCCGATCCCAGCACGTACACAGTTGAGCTAATTGCATCTACCAGATATGTCAGCGCACGTGCAGCTAGTATCATCAGATCAATATTGTCCTCTTTCCTGAGGCAGTTCAACATAGATGGAACAAGTACATTCGGTCGTATAAAACCGATTGTCATTGAATTCCCCATGCTGAGCATATTACAAAGCTCGTTCAGGCCTGCTATTTGACGGACTTCGTCATCACTACTAATGTTCTCCCGCATGGTCGCTATCTCCTTCGTCGCCTTCCGCTGTGAGACGCCGCTCTCCGCGTCCATGATTAGGCGGCTGAGAAAATGCTCCATTTCCTCCTTGTATTTTTTTTTGTGTGTTTGCCGCCGCAACTCTCTCTTTTGCTTTTTTGCTCTTTTGCTTCCTCTTTCTCTCAATCTACCCCTGTGTGTATTTTATATATGTCTGTGTATGTGTGTGTGTACGAGTGAGCCTTGCTTTGTCCTCTTGGCTCCCTAATTGTACTCCCCTCAATTCCTAGAATTTTTCGTTACCCACTTTTTCTTTTGGGGTGGGGTGTAGGGTTCGTGTGTGGGCCACGTAGTTGTGCGCTTCCGGTCCCTCACCAATCAGTGTGCGACACCTTGACAGCCCACAGGGTTTGCGTGTGACGGTGCACCGTCGTCGGGAAATAGAAACAGGGAAAGCGAAAAAAAAAAAGACACGGTGATGCATTGCGCATCCTCGCACGCTGCCCGAAGCGTCTTCAACAACAGCACTGGAGGAAGTCGCAGCGCAACAGCATATATATATATGGAAGGAGAGAGAGATATCAAGGAGGAAATACAAATATGGCTTCACGCCATCACGCCACCAGTCGCCGTATCCGTTACCACGAGCTACCGTTGCCCCCTACATCCCGCCACCCCAGCTACCACGCGTTGTGCACTACGAAAGGTCAAAAACAAAAAAAAAAAGACTAGAGCGGCTGCCTCTACTAGTACTACTACCACTGCTACTACTACTACCACCACCACCACCATAAACTCCACCCACTACGCCGACTCCTTTGCATCCGCCGCTGCCTTCATCGCCTGCTCGCGGCGAATCTTGCGCATGATCTGGTAGTGCCAGTGTTTGTTCAAGCCCTTTTCCGCCGCCGCATCAAACTCCTCCCTGGCGCGCTCCTCTCCACCGACGCCCCACGCTGGCATTCTCATGCCGCAGCTGTCGTCACCGCGGAGCCACTGTTTCTTCGTCCAGTTAAACACAAATGGGCCGTAGACGTACCACTTCCACATGGACACCTCGCCGTCACGACGGGCGTAGTTTCGCCGCTGCACGTAGATCGAGCGATCATACGACTCCGCACTCCAGTCAAGCCATGAGAAGAATGCTTTTCCCGCTTCACTTGTCGGTCTATCACAGAATCGTTTGAAGTAAATGTCCTTGTCAAGATTCCACTNGCCATGAGAAGAATGCTTTTCCCGCTTCACTTGTCGGTCTATCACAGAATCGTTTGAAGTAAATGTCCTTGTCAAGATTCCACTGAAAATGACAAGTAAAGGTATCGTCATACTTGATATCCTCCATGCTTACCAAGCCACCACGGCTGTAGTACGAATACACCTCCATCATTGTGGGAGGAATCTGGTAAAGAAGATACATCACCGCGAAAGGGATCCAGGCGGTATCAAAACCAGTCATCTTGTCACTCTAATCACTTTGCGCTTCTTGTGAATACACGAGCACGTCGGGTACGGAGAAGTACGCTGGATGTGTTTGTGTGAATATGGTGTGTTTGGTGCCACGCCAGTGACCATAGGCAAAGCAGAGAATGAAGGAAAAATTGAGTGAGTCGGATGGAAACAAAAACAGCGAGACACCGATCGGAAATCACCACACGTGTCATCCTTGGAAGTGTGCTTCTCAGCATCTCTCTCTCTCTTCCTCTCTTTAGTTTAGTGAGCGTCCTCTCCCTGTGTTGTGTGTGTGTGTGTGTGTGTGTG
>NW_008825747.1:0-15914 GCF_000691245.1 Trypanosoma grayi | reverse complement strand
CCCCCCCCCTCTATCACCGCCGCCTCACGTACACACACACAGAATACTCTCCCTCCCAAACACGCATATACAAAACCGCTGCGGTGCAGCCACTACGCCTCCAGCCCCACAATGTCTACAATGGTGCTCCCGCGGATAACAGTGGTGCCGAGTGCCGTCTTCTCCTCAGTTCCGCCGTTGTGCGGGTGGTGACTCTCATCAACGGCGTCGAAGAGGACGACACTCATGAATTGGTCGACGCCCCGCAATTCACCCGAGATGGAGCGGCCTCCCTGCAGCTTCACCATAACCCGCTTCTCCATGAAGTGGTTCAGATTGGGAAGGCTGTTCTTGGGGGGCATACTCGTTGAATCTTGCCTCTCCTTCTTTGTCTGTCTGTGTGTGTGTGCTACCACCAGACAGTGGTGGTTGCTGCTGCTGCTGCTGTTTATATTAGCCACGCGTTCACGGGCACAACTTCGAGGAAGACAGAAACAAGAAAAACAATTGATACAACACTAAGGAAGCAAAAAACTTTGCAGCTTTGCCCAGTAGAAGACTCGTACATAACAGAAATGAACTTATACATAGCCTGCAAACAGCACTACCGAAGTAACGTGTGCCGCTCGATCATTCACGCAAAGCGATTGAAGCTCTCCTCTATTTGGCTCTTCACAAGCCTCAGATCAATCGCCTGTTTTCTTCATTCGTGCTGTTGTTGTTAAAACACAAGAGACGCTCCCCACCACATGGTGGTAAAGATGATGCTCTACATATGGACAAGAGAGGAAACATTTAATGGGATGGCTTACTCAGCGTCAACCTCCATTCCGTCCCCAATGTCTTCCAGCAGCTTCCGACGCTTACCTTCCAAGTCTTCGAGCTGCTGAAGATTGCGACTCTTGTCCTCCTCCACAACCGTCTTGTAATCCTCAGTCATCTTTTCCAAGTACTCCTCCAGACCCTCAGTCAGTTGGGTGACACCATGCACGTGCGTGCTACGGCGCTCACGCTGTTTTGCAGCTGCACGTTTTTCCTTTCCAGCGCGGTCTAGATTCTTGTCACGGACGCTCTGATTCTCCAACAGCTGGCCAATAATGCCCTTTTCATCTGGCATCATTGTGTAGAGCGAGGGCGAGAGCTCCAGGAGCGTCACGCTGCCGTCAATGCAACCTGCGGCAATATGTTTTCCCTCCACAGTTGGCTTCGCTGTGTGAAGGGCATAGTCTGACACTTGCACGCTTAGGGTAGGGGTGGACTGGCGCAGCATCAAGTCCCACAGATCAAGGCATCCATCCATTCGGGTGGTAAAGAACACACCGGGCCGCACCGTATGCCAAGAGCCGCTCGTGAGATACGACTTGTGGTAGAAGGTGCTAAACAAAGGCGTGAACTTGAAATCCTCAAACCACATCCGCGCCGTCCAGTCACCAACAGACAAAAAGTACTTTGAGAAGAAGGGATTGCGCTGCACAGAGTACACAGGTCCGTGGTGGCCATTAAACGTGTTGGGGCCGATCTTATCCGCCTGTGTCTTGCCCTTCCGATTACATGAGAGAATGGTACCTTGCTCTGTCCCGATCATGTACTTTGACGGACCACCAACCTGAGGGTCGTAGTCCAGACAGAGTCCGCCAAGGACCCCCTTGGAGCCACCCTCGTTGCTCTTCGGGTGGAGCAGCAAAGAGTCCTCTGGGAATTTGTGCAACTCAAGCGGCTTGTCAGGGATGCGGCAGTCCCATATGTACACTTCGCCATCCGTGGATACCGAGAGCAGCTCGCCGGATTTGCTTTGCAGCCACCGTATCGCCCAGACGGGGTCCTTGTGGCTCTCCTCAATAAGGGAGCGAGCGGAGGGGCGTGTCGGCTGGCGCGTGTCCCAATACTGCACAATTCCGTTCCAACTTCCACCAGCGATGATGTGTGGGTCCTTCGGGTAGTGCTCAATGCTGCACAGCGGTGAGGGCGTGACCAATGTTTCCACCGGCGCGTTGGGATTCATCACGTCCCATACATAAGAATTGGTGTTCATTGTCGGGGCGTTGCTTTGGAATCGCAGACGGCAGTACGCCACAGCGAATCTGCGCCCGTCATTCTGCCACGAGATCGATGCAGCTGTGCGTTTCTCAGTATTGGGATCCTTAAAGACCGACACAATCTTCGCAGCCGGCGGGCCCAGCGATTCATCCTCAACTGGGGGGCCTTCACTGAAATATGTGCCGTAAATGTCAATGGCATTATTCTGCTTGATGTACTTATCCGTGCACTGGTAAACGAGGCGACGGCACGACGACAGGTAGCTTTCCTCGCGCTCCACTTTCTTGCAGTACTTCATTTTCTCCTCAAACTCTGTGGGGTCAACACCTTGTGGCCAACCGCCTTCAATGTGTGACTGAGCGTGGTGCCGCAGCTTAATTCGCTCGGTGTTTGTGCTACTCTCGGAGAGCGACGGCACGTTTTGAATTTCCGTTTCGCAAGGGTCAAGCTTCGTGTAGTGGTTTTTCAAGCCACGATTTGGTGCAATGTCGCTGAGTATCTCACCTTCGTTGGCTTGGAACTCCGGCATCCGCCCAAACTCCCTGCGGAGACGCGAGTAGCTGTACGACACTTCTGTCATGATGCAGCAGCAAGAAAAGTTTTACTCACGGGAAGTCACGCTGGCTATTCTCCTTTCTTGTTTTATGTAGATGCTGCTTCTTCCGTTGTGGGTTGCTGCTGCCGGTTCAGCTTTAAAGATACACGCGGAGATGCGTAGACAGAAAAAGAGCACACAACGAGAGGGGAGAAAAAGGACACGTAGTTGAACCAAAAAGTAAAGCTAACTAGATGGAGCCACAGATTTCTCGTCGGCTCTCTGCAAATCCGCCCACCGAGCAAAGATGTCTTGCCCCAGTTTGGTTTGCATTACGAGAGCGAAACAAAACATGAAGAAAAGGACACAAAGACGATACGGTGCATACACTCAGACGCCTTTTTGTACAGACGCTGCTGTTGCACCTCCCTCTCAGCCAGAGTCCAGCCATTCACACGTCACTATTCCTTCGTCCACGTCTTCCGCTTGATTGCGAGATCCTCTCCGCCCACACCCTCACCTGGTGCGTACGCGTACGAGAAGGAGGTGACTGTCTTGTCCTTTATGTCAAGCAGCACGAATGTGGGCACAACGTCCGGCTGCACCGGTGTGAAGGCACCGGTGATGGATCCCGGATTAATAAAGAGGTGACCGTCAAACTCGAACGTCTTGCAGTGGTGCGTAGCACCTGACACCAGCACGTCCACATCCAACTTTCGCTGCACAATGGCGAGAGAATCCTTGTCACCGCAGGGCACGATCTGGTGACCATGGATGAGACCAATCTTAAGCTCCTCCACCTCAATCACATGTGTTTCCTTGAAATTATTATGACTCCAGCTGTCAAACTCGCCCTTGGCACAGTAAACGTCGGGAGCTATGGTGCGGAAGTAGTCGTACATCTCGCGGCAGCCGACGTTTCCGGTGATGAGCACCATGTTGATACGTCCCGGCGTGAACATATGAGTGAAGGCTTCGGGTACTGCAGCCGCCCGCTGCGGCACGTGAAGGTCGCCAACAACAAGTACCAAGACCATTCGCCTTTAACTATTATTGTCGTTTGTTGCTGTTGTTTCTGCTGCTAGTCCTACTGTTATTCTCTTCTGCTTTATCTGCCCTCTCGACGCAATCAGTGCGCCGTGTAGCGCCTTGATTTCACTACTCTCCGCGTGACCGAAGTGACGAGAGAAGCGGAAAGGAGCAAGGTGCCGCGCCCACTAAACCCTCAGAGATTAAAATAAGGAGAAGGAAAAACAACAACCACAAAAAAAAGGGCAGAGACATGATGGAGAACACCGTTGCAGGCTGAAGATGGTATTTAATGGGTGAAATATGTATGTGTCGCCAGGAAAAACAAATCAAAATGAAAGACAGAACAGTCTACTGTCGTTCACCATAACTGCAAACAAAAGTGATGACTCAGTTACCAAGCATACAGACAAAAACACTGCAGCCGCAGGCGCCGCCTGGTCCAACAAGAAACTCGTTTCCACTCCTTCAATTTGTCTTTCGTCCGCCCCCCGCAGCCTTCAGTTGCGCTTGGCACGCAATGAGATCAGACTGTATCTTTGTCACAATGACCTCCGTGTCGGCCGCCCCGAGGCCGGCTTGACCCACCAGCGTTACGATAACCACTACAGCCACCAAAACGCCCAGAATAATTCGTCGTCGTCCCATCGCACGCACCAGGTTGAAGAACGTCGCTGTGGTGTGCTCCATCGAGGCGCCAGAGTGTGGACTGCTCCACGCAGCGTTCCTCAAGTCCTGCAGTTTACGGCCTGCGCTTGCGATGAAGTGCGGCTTGCCTGAATATGCACCGCTGTTGCCTAATAGTGTGGCGTGGTCGGCCACGTTGGTCTTCATAGCCACAGCTGTGGGAGGAGGCACCATCTCCGCAGGTGAAGCGGTGCTCCCCATTATCAAGCGCAGCCTCCTACGCTCTTCGTTGGCGCCTGCAAGCTCCTTTCCCAATTTTTGCCGCTGCTGCTCGGCCTGGTGAAGCAATTCATGCAGTTGCTCGTTCCGCTCCTGTTCCGTACGACACTGATCCTGCGTCACAACTAACTCCTGACGTGTGTGTTGCAGCTGCTCCTCTACATCTGTCAGTTGCCGCTCTAGATCTCCGTTTCTCTCACGCAACTCATGCAGATCCTGATACAATGCATTCAGTGCTTCTTCTCGCGCGTTATTCTCAGCTTCTGTTTCTTCCAACTTTTTTGCCAGGTCCTCGGTGATGTTGAGCATCCCACCAAAGTTCGCATCATTCACTTCCAACCCGTCGCCCTTTTTCGCCATGAGGGGCGAGGTGGATTCACATATAGTCGTCGCCGATTTCTCCCCAAAATACTCCGGGGTGAAATCCCCGCCAATTGGCGATGCTGCTGCTGGTGGTGGTGGTGGCGGTATTGATGTGGCAGCAGTTCCACCCGCACTGCTACGCCAAGCGGCCAACTCTCGTTCCAGCTGCTGAATGTGCTGCAACTGTGAATCAGCAGTGCTCTTTTTGTCTTCCCACGCGTCATTGTTCGCGCGGTCCTGCAGCGTCATTTCTAGCATTGCTTCCGACTGCCTCGATAGAGCAACTTCGAGCTGTTCAATCTGCATCTCCATATTACGGCGCTCACTCTGCGCCAACTCCTCGTCGTTTGACACGAGTGCGTCCTTCACCACATCCTCAGTGGTTTTATTTTCAGGATTGGCCGAATTCCGCAAGTTTTGCGCCTCAAGTTTGTATTTGTCACGCTCATCGCTGTATCTTTGGAGAAGCTCCTTCAGCGTCTGATTCTGTTCCTGGAGGGAACTCACATATGTCCTATCGTGGGTGTTGTGGTATTTCCTGTCAGTGCTGGTGGCCACCTCGCAGTCTGCTGCCGCCACAAGCCCATTATTTCCTGCGTTGAATCGCTCCTCAAGCAGCGCATCAATTGAAGCCTGGTTAAACTGGTGCACTAGCAGCCACGTCTCCCGCGAAGTCTTGAACTTCTGGCGCAACGCGGCCAGTTCCGCCTCAATCCCGCAGCTCTCGCTGCGGAGCTCATCCCACTTCTCGGAGGACATCTTCACCCGTCGCAACGCCTGAAGCAGACGACGCTGAAGTTCGCCAACATCAGTTGGCATGTCGCACAGCTCCGCTTCCGCATTTTCCACTACAGTGTCATCATCCTCGCTTACGTCAACAACTGTCTGAAGACGACGCAAAATGCCTTCCATCTCTCTCCCGCTTGCTTGCCCTCGTCACTCCACACACCTCAGCAAGTTGGGTGGGTATGACACTCAATTTCCAAAGTGAAACAGAGAACCAAATACAACAAAAAAAATGAAACACTGTGTCAGTGTGTGTGCGCGATATGAGATCCATCTCACGGAATAAAAGAGAAATAGCAGTGAGTGGAACAATAAAGAAACAATAATAATTACACTATAATACCAATAATATAACGAAGATAATTATAAAACGGCGATAATCGCACCCTACTGTATCTGCTTCAACAATCGCGCCATTACATCGGGGTCCATCCCGCAGACACCATCAAAAGTCCCCACAACACGCACCACATAGCGACTCAGATCCTCATCCTCCACCACAAACCCACCAGCAGCATTCATGCTTGCCCCACGAGCGATGATGGCGTCTACAACATCCTCGCCGAACGGGGAGAAAAAAGTCTCAGTATCCTGGTGCTCCACCAGAATCTTTCCAGTGTCAAGTGCACAGACAACGTAAGCGGCAACCGTACGCACGCTGCTACCCGAGTATGATGAAAGAAACGCTTTGTTCTCCTGCACCGAGACTGGTTTCTCACGTATCTCACCGTCTTTCACTGCTACCTGATCGAAAGCAACGACGACACCGTGTGTAACAGGAGGCTGTGTGTCCTTCAGTTTCTCCAGGACAGCCTGCACCTTGGCTCGTGCAATAAGCTCTGTCAACGTGTAAGGGTCACTGGCACGGTAAGCTTTTTCATCAATATCAGGCGGAAGCAGCAGAAACTCCTGGAACACATCACCAAAATGGCGGCGTAGGTTTTTGGCACGAAAAGCTGAGCTTGTGCCTATTACCATCGTCCGTCTTTCCGCATCCCGACTTGTCATACTTCAGTTACAGTTTGAAGACTCTTTACGGTTCCTTGAATAAACGTAATCCCAACAGGGAGAGTGCAAAGCGAATTGTAAGTAAGAAAAAGTCCAAGGTGGAAAGCCACGAACTTAGAGAGGAAGGGAGGGAAGGATTGGGGTTCTCCCCGATTGTGCTAAGTATCCGTAGTAACTACCATAAGCACCAACGTTGTTGTATCCGGATGGGAAAATTCTATACAGTAGAAATCAGCGGATGCTTCCACGTTAATTCAGAGAAGGGAACTTTTCAGTATCCTGAAACTGTGGGGCCACAGAAAGAAAGCCCGTAAATGCCTTCCAGCAGGTCCTGCTCCGGTTTTGATAGGAGTCACGGGCTTTCATTCCTGTACTCAGCAAAACTTGTTCCTCAAGAAGCTCACGTTGGCGCCGCCGCTGGAACGTTTCGGATTCACTCTTTAAGCGTTCCATAAATGTCTTGAGTTTTTCTCGGGGAACCCCATTATATCTTAGGATAAATGGGTGCTGCAGTAGTTTGTTAACAGACCAGCGATGCGAGGGTTCTCTCATAAGACAACGTACAATGAAGTCATGAAATGAGGCAGACCAAGAAAGTGGCTTCACCATACGTGACAACTTCAGGTTATTCACGTAGTTCCAGTAATCAGACTTGAAGGAGTAGCATGGGTTCACACCATTGCTGAGCTCCAGCAGCATGACACCAAGGGACCACACATCTGCAGCAGGAGTGAATTCCACAACTGGTAATCCATCCTCCATCTCCTTGCCGTATAGTTCACTGCGCAATCGCTCAGGCGCTTTGTACACCTTTGAGCCCAAGTCAACGCCGGTTTGGCGCACTCGATGAGTTTTAGGGTCTGTTTGGCACCCGCATCCAAAGTCTGCCAGTTTGAAGCGCGTCTTATTAAAGTCAAGGAGCACATTTGCCGGCTTCAGATCACAGTGCACAATGGAGTAATCCTCATGCAACTCTTTAAGACCCTTGAGCACATCAGCTGCTAGCATCGACAATATGATCTCGGGGACAGGAGCCTGTCGATCAATGTTGGTCTCCCACTCCTCCGGTGTGTTGTACGAACTCCTCCCTGTCAGATGCATACAGGAAGCAGATTGCTGTTTCAATAGATTTTCAGTCTGCTTCTGTACCTGAGCCGATCCTGCAAGATGCTTGCGAAATATGGACTGGGTCACCTTCATCATTTCATTTGCAGGGATACGTGAGAACATTCGTTGTGCATCTTCCACACTGAAACTCATCAACTCCATCAGTATATAGAGGTGCTGTCGCCCATTGTCAATTGTTGCGGCAGCATTAAACATTTGCATCAAATGCTCAGGGCGTTCCTGCAAACGTTGTAGCCGAATCATATTGAGTTCCTTCACAAGGCCCCGTTTCCTTCCTTGTCGTTCAACGGCGTTGGTAGCCTGTGTCACTTCTTTGAGATCTATGCACTTAAGGGCATACAACTTTTCATCAAGCATGACGCGGTGAACTGTGCCTTGGGAACCGTTTCCAATGAAGCATAGTGTCACCACCGCGTCCAAGTCCAAGGAACGATTCGTGCGGCCAACATCCTGTGCGGAGAACACCCGACCAACTTGTTTTGCGCCACAAGAAGCATATTTATGTCCACCATTCTTCTCCGAAGTATTGTGTTGGTTCGGCTCCGTCACTGTTGATACAACAGAAGAAGTAGGTGGCTCGTCAGGTACAGGCGCCGCATAGGTCTCCGCAACCTTTCGGGGGGCCGATGCGGGAACCACAATGTGTCCAGCAGTAACGCTGCTTGGTAGAAAACCACGAATTCTAACAGCAGTAGAAGCGCTTCCCGCTCTAGCATTCAAAGTCTTTGTCAGTGAGTCATTGTTGTTTGAGAAAAGCACAGCATATTCCTTTGGTACATCTGTCTTGTGTCTCTCCACTGTACTCAACGTTGTCTCAGTCCTTGAATACACCCCTCCTCCTCCTCCTCCTCCACCCACAGGTGCAGTTGCAGCCACAGCAGCTGCGTTGCTACTAGATGAGGCCACAGGAGAGCTGGATGGAGCTTGTGGTCCTAGGGAGCTCATGCTCTCAAATGAGCGCTTGGCTGTTGGAGACACCGCAGTCGACGACGCGAGCGATGAAAAACAATCATTACCAGCATTCTCAATGCCACGAATAGCCGCCTCCACAGAATCAACAACAGTCGTCGGATTGGTCTGATGTGCCTTCTTTACGCTCTTAGCAGCTGAAGTGCCCTCCACTTTTTCCCCCAGACGATGTGATGGTACCTCCTCCTTGTGTGCTGCCTTTCCCTCAGTAAACATGGACACACCATCCATCAGGACGAAGAGATTCGTGTTGTTTACATGGAAAAAGCGCGCGGGAAAAAGAGGTCCTTCTGTAGTGACCATCGGTGAAACACTATTGTCGTCCACATTAATAAAAAGTTCATTCTTCGGCTCCGCCTGTACGTGCAGTTCGTCTGAAGTATCAGGCGGTGGTAGTGCAAGGGTAAACCCAGGGGGCGGGGCCTTTTGTCTCCGCACCCGCATTCTCTACCCTTCTTTCCCCCGACGTTACCGCGGGCAGTGGGGCTGCTAGTTGGAAAAAGATACAGGAAGAAAACTTGTCCGCATTCCAAGTAAATGCGAGAGAGGTGGGCAAGTGACAAGAACAAAACAAAACCAAAACCCGGAAAAAAAAATCTTTTTTTTGGTCGTATCAGAAGTCACACGTGGACACACGCAGACCTAAAAAAAAAAAAACAGAGAGCGGGCAAACTGAAATCCGATTCCGCACACAGTAACACGGGTGACAAGGGAAGCAGCACTGGCCCCGCACAGAGTAGACGGGGGCGCACATGTTCTTCTTGCACTTCTCACGTATCGCATACCTGGTCAGTCGTCGTCCTCCTCCACGACGGACTCCTTCGTGAACGTCGAACGCTCGTCGAGCGCTGGGGGGTTCCGCACACCAAAGTACCGCACATGCGGTTCCGGCAGAGGGTCCCGCGGACCACGGACTTTCGCCCGCGCTGCGCGAATGGCATCCGCGAGAGCCTCACGCCGGGCGAGGGTAGCGATGTACCACGGAGCCAGCAGCACTGGCGCCGGTGACGCCGAACCTGAGACGCCATCCTCGCTAATCTTTACCGTGTGCACGGACCGCTTTCCTGTTGCACTGTCCTCGCGGTGCGCCGACGTCGATTCCGGGATGCCCCTCCGCCCCGCTTTCGCCGCCGAGTCACGTGACATGGCATCCTCATTTTCGGAGTCTGTATCGGTTGTTGTGTGCGTAGCGCCTTTGCGACGCCGCCGCTGGTAGTGCTCGTGTTGCCGTTCACGCAACAGGAGCTCCCGCTTTCGGCTAGCAATGTCCGTCTCCCGCACAGGCCGCTCGCCGAGGTCCCATCGCTCAATGAAACTCATAACACTAGAGCGAACACGTTTGCTTACATTTACAAACAGCTGGCACTCCGCGAGAGCCGCAGCAACCGTCCAACCTTGATAGCGTCGCATGCAGCCCACAACAACACTTGTCTGCATCTCCCCAGTCGGGCAGGCGAAAAGGACAGGTTGGAAATCTGTTTGCAGGGCAAAGTCAAGGGCATGTTGCACATCAGAAACAGCAAAGTCGTCTCTCGACCATGAGTATTCATTCATCCATTCTGTTAAGTCTGCAATGTACACGACACGAATGGGTGGTGCGGCGTGAGCATCTTCTTTCCAAGCGCGAGGAGCATCTGTGCTAGCAGCAGTCCGTACAGTAGGACTTGTGCTGGAGAGAGCCTGCGCAACGGGTCCGGGGAGCAGCTCAATGGAAAGCAACACGACCGTCTTGATGCCAATGTGCTTTAAGTACGGCACAGCGGCAAGCGTTGGGTAGGCGCTACGGTAGATGCCTGCTTCGACCATGGCGAAGTTAGGTGGTGGTGTCCATGTTTGATTGCCCGCGCGGTGGTACATACAGCAGCTGCACTGCTATGCTACTCGAAGGAACCGAGAGGAAAAGATCACGATTAAGTCACCTCCCCAAGGCCGGCTTCTGTGAAGGAAGGAACAGCAGCAAGGAACTGTAGACAAACAACGTGGGGAAAAGGAACGAGGAAGTCACAAGAAGACTCCAAACACAAATCCGCCAGAAGGCGTGCGAAGAAGAGAAAGAAAGAAACCCCCTCTCCTATGATTAATGTCGGCACGCCATTCGTCCATTCTCTCTTTCCAAATCTCTCTCGCCGTTGTTTTTTTTTCTTTCGATTCATTCTTATCAGTTTATGCACCGTTCTTTCTCTTCGTTCTCTCGCCGTTTCACCGCGGCGCTCCTCTGTTACTGAATAACAAAAGGGTAAGAGACTCTTCATTCACCTCCTCAGAGGTGAAGAGAGATCTTCACCCCTTCTCTCACTCTCTTTTAATGAAAAAAAAGGACCACTCTAGCCAGGTTGGGGAGTGTGGTTCTCTGCCCAACCACTCCTTAACATGAAACATTTCACCTGCCCGTTGCCTCTCCCTGCCTCTATTGCTCCTCCTCGGGGTGTGTAACAATGACGTCGTCCACCTTGAGGATCATCTTCACAACCTGCGTGGCGAGCCGCAGCTGGGAGCACTTACCCTGAAGAGTTTCAAACACCTGCTGCTGTTTCATGTCGATTGTGCCACAGTCCATGCAGTCAACACCAGCGTATGGGTTCTTCCCCTCCACCTGCGCAATACGAGCGAGCGAGAGAGATTTAATAGGGTCGAGTCCACTGTTCAGCGCTAAGTTGATGGGAATAGACTCCAGTGCGTCAGCGAAACGACGAATGGCATACTGGTCCACAGTTGACACTGTGTCCGCATGGTTCAGCACAGCCGTTGAGGCGGCGATTTCAGCAGAACCTCCACCATATACGACACGGTTGTCGCGGATAAGGTTGCGTACCATGCATACCGCATCATGCAGAGAGCGCTTCGCCTCCTCAATCATCATCTTGTTTCCAGCCCGAATGAAGATGGTTACCGCCTTGCTGTGTGGGCAGTCCTCGATGAAGATCATGCGATCTTTCGTGGTGCCGAAACCCACCTCACGCACTGTACCGCAAGTTCCGAGCTTTTCCTTGCTGATGTCCTCGAAGCGAGGAATAATGCGGCCGCCAGTGGCGATGGCAATCATCTCCAGCTCTACACCGCCGACCCAGCGCACGGCGGGGAGCTCATTGCGGAAGAGGAGATAGTTCGCCTCATCGTCAAAGCCCCACTGGCAAATGACGAGTTCAGCCCCCGCATCCTTGCACAGCTGGACCTGCTTGCGGAAGTACTCCTGCTCCTGTGAGTGAATATCCGTCATGTGCTCTGCGCTGGAGATGTACACGGTGTGCTTCGTCTTTGGCTTCGGTGGCTCGAAGGGGCACGTCAGAATGGCAATCTTCGGGTTCTTCAGATGCTTCTTCATCTGCGGGTGGGAAAAGTCCTTGTCGATGACGATGCCGTTGACTAAGCATGTCTCCTCAAGGCTGCCGCCAACCTTTCCTTCCACTTTGATGAGGTCAAGATTCACGTCGCGGCGCTCCATGTCCGCCACCGACAGCACCGCATCAACGCAGATCTTCGCCAGCCGATCACGATCGCGATTGACGACCTTCGAGTTCAGCGTGGAACGCGCAGTCTCCAGCAGAAACTTGTACTCCTCTCGGCTGACCGGCACTGTCTCAGCGACTTCCTCAAGACGCCTGCACGCCACCTCACAGGCCTTCTCAAAACCCTCAGAGATGCGGGAGCTGTGGATGCCCTTGTCGAGAAGGCCGGCCGCCTGTTCCAGGAGAGCGCCAGCGAAGCAAACGACACCTGTCGTGCCGTCACCAATCTCGGAATCCTGGGACTTGCTGAGCTCCACCATCAGCTGGCCTATCTCGTTATCAATGTCCATGAGATCGACAATTGTTGCGCCGTCGTTGGTAACAACAACATCGTTGTCCTGTGTCACGAGAATCTTGTCCATCCCCCGCGGGCCGAGGCTAGTCTTCAGGACGTTCGAAACGCTCATAGCTGCGAGGATGTTAGCCTTCTGCGCCTCCACGCCCGTCACACGTTCCTTCTGTGACTGTTCCTTGACCAGCAAAAATGGGCGTCCATACTCGTCAAATGCCAAAGACATGGCTCTCCTTGATGTGGTAAAAGCTAGTAATGTGTAACTAGGTAGAATAATAGCGAAGCAAAAAGACACACACACACACTGAATAACTCCGCGCGCACACACACCCACACAGAGAGAGAGAGAGAGAAAACGTAAGGAATTCATACCCAAAACGAAAAAAAAAGGAGAATACAGATACAATCACAACCACCTCGGTATAGAATGGAGGAGTCGTTTTCATGCCCTCTGTCAAAAAGGAAAAAAAAAAAAGAGAAAGGAGGAGTGAACGAAACATCACAATCTGCTTCCAAGAGTGAAGCTAGAGTTTTAATCTATAACGCGCAATGTATGGAATGTAAAGATACCTCAGCAGTGAAGCATCACCTGTCGTCCTGAATGTACACTGCTGTTGGGTCACGCAGCAAATTCTCCGCGTCACCCGTGTGCTTGTGGTGATGGTGTCCCACAAGGCCCTTCCACATAGCAATGATCTGACCCATGCGAGTACTTTTATCTCGAGAAAAACTATTGTGTGAGGCAAGAGTAGGAGCGCGAGACGGCTTGCCGCTATCGGCGTTGGGGCGGAAAGATGCCACTTCACCCCACGAGGGGTTGCGGTTTGATCGTCGAGCCATGAGCTCGCCACCAAAGCGGGCACGGAAGTAATCCGGTGCACGGGAGTTGCCGCGAACAATGACGCTCTCTTCCGTCCTTGGCGTCCCAATGACAGCGGCCATTGTTGCGCGCGAAGCCGAACTGTCAGTGGCGTGCGTAACGGCGCTGCCTTCTGTGCTGAGGAGCACACAGAGCTGTTCATCTCTGCACCACACAATTGAGCCAATAGGAAAATTCACCTGTACCTTTGCGTAACCGCTCTTGGGTGTGCAGAGCGTGCCAGAGCTGCACTCCCAGCTCAACAGCTTGCCGTCATGGGTGCCTGCTACGATGGCTTCACCGTCTGGAAGAAGCGTCACTGCAGGAATGTACGGCCGCTGGTGCAAAGCAATTTCATGCATCAGTTGGTTTGTTGAGGCATCAAACACATAGGCAACAGGCGACTTCGCGCACGTCACCAACGCTCTACTACCATACAATTCCACCCTTGTAGCTCCTGGGCACTTAAATCGGTGTCGTATTGACATTTGCCATACGCGTTTGCCGTCCTTCATACACTCGTACATAGCACGCCACACCACAACATTCCCCAGAGCATCCACCGACCATAGACGATTGAGCTCAGAGGCACAGATGGAGTGAATGATGGCCTCCTCATCGCCCGATGTCATGTGAACAAGCTCACCGGTAACAGATTCCACTCCAAATGAAAAGGGTGGAATCATCGTCGCTGCGGAAGAACTCTGAAGTGTACTGCGACGATCTCGAGAATTCTGAAGCGGCGTATCCCCTGAATTCAACTCTGTATGTGTCTCTTCAACGTTCTTGTCAAAGCGCCACACAAATAACCGTTGATCGTAACCACATGTTATGATGTGATCCTGGTGGAAAGTAGCATCATACACAGCGAAGCCATGGGGAAGGGTGCAGATGCAGCCCGTATGCAAGTCACTATAAGTATCCATGAGGGGACCAGAGCAGTCCCGCCGCCAGACTTTTACAGTTTTGTCAGAGGAGCAGGACAAAAATAAGACGTTGTCCTTGTGAAACACCACGCGGTGAATGTGTCCAACATGCCCTCGAAATACACCTACGACAGGCATTTCCGGCACTAGGGCACTACGCAGCTGCACTAAATGATCAAAACCACTTGTCACTCCAAAAGCCAAAAATGTGCCATCGTATGAAAAGGCTACACATGTAATCTTACCCTGAAGCCGCGTCCACTGTAGAACATTTGTCGGTGGTACGACGCGCTCATCCACCTCGCGGATGTACGACTTTGCGAGAGCCGCCGTATTCGCGAAATTGAGCGATGTGTATCTAGTTTGTCGCGTTCCGGAAAGCCACATCGGGGCACTGATAGAACGTCTGGGTCGTGGTTCATCGCCAAGAAACATCTGATTCAGCAGATATTCTTCGGACGGCAGTACAGTTGCCTCCTTGGGGTGGTAGGCATCAACATCAAGAACCCTCTTCAGGGAGATAACCATCCCAGCAGAGTACGGCACCTTTCGATTACGCGGGTCCCTGTATACAAAGAACAGTTCCGGCGGCAGAGAAGAAATAGGCACAATTCCTTCTGTCTTTGGCGAGGCATTGGACTGGAAATTCCCCGGTTCCGGTGTGGATATGTGTGTCTGGCACCCCACATTACCCCAAGCGTAAAGGGAGGAGTATGGTAACAAGAATGACGGTACCAACTGCAGAAGCCTTGTAAAACACGAAGTGCGATGTGGGAATGGAAACATTTGAATGTGCAGGCGGTTCCGAAAATTTAATCGTCCATGAGAGTCACGGAGTTTCAAGAATCCCCAGCACACTGGGTATAGACCCTCGCGCCGAAACGGTAACCCTTGAATAGTCTCTCCACCCCCTTCCAGCACCTCTAACAATAGTACAGCGTTGGACGACGCGTCGCAAATGCTCTGCGATGGAACAGCTAAGAGGAGCTCTGCACCCCACCACGGTGCCCGAGTGCGGCGCAACCGAAGATCAACAGGGTGCGTCAACGCAAAAGATGATCGTCCTGTCATGGAGTGAAGTAAGCTCTCTCCTGTGAGTCCGTTAACCAGCCATACCCGCACGAAAGGACGCACAACGGAAGAGTCAGCGTGAAGCGGACTCATCCCCAGAACCGTCAGCGACAGCCGCATAGGGTTGCCTGCGGTGGACTCCTGCTGACCAAAAAGTGTGCCGCTCGTCACATCATCCGCATTTGGGTTCGGCGGCAACGGCGGGTGTGACCGCAGCCCACTGCTCGCATCCCCAGCCCACATGCTGCTTGATGCACCTAATGGAGAGAACATCCCAACCGACGGCCTCGGCGCACGCAATCGTGAACCCTTCGTCGAGCTAGGCCTGGGAACATCACTCAGCGACATCAACTCGTCGTTCTCCTCCTTAAGCAAGAGTTGCCTCGTGGCCAGATCACTATTACACTTTGAATCCTTTACACTTTGTGACGTATCCGAAACAGGGGGTACTTCTATTGCTTCTGTTTTTTCTCGCGGTCTTGTCACACCACGATCAGCTTCCTCAGCCACAGCTGTACGA
>NW_008825746.1:0-29927 GCF_000691245.1 Trypanosoma grayi | reverse complement strand
CTGCGCAACGGCCGTGCGCAACCCCTCCTCGACAGACCTAGCACCCGCCAACTGATCACAAAGATCTTTCAGCGCCGCCTCGTGCTGCTGCGCCAGTTGTTCCATCTGCGCCTTATGGTGGTGCTGCTGCTCCTCCATTTCTGTGGTGTGCCGTCGCGCCAGCTCCTCCTTCTCTTGCCGAAGGCGAGTCACTAACATGTCGCTTGACTGCTGTGACGCCAAGCGCATCTTGGATAGGGCCTCTTCATGCGCCGATCGCAATTCTGCAAGCTCTTCCTGATGCTTCTGCACGAGTGCGTCTGCCTGGCGCTGCAGCTCCTCACAGCGTTTCTGGAGTGAGTTTTCCGCCTGCTGCTTCTGAGCACCGTTTTCTTCCGTGCGTCGCAACGCCTGCTGCAGCTCCGAAATACGACCTTCAAGCGTCGCCACTTGACTATTCAGCTCTAGATTCTTCTCTGACGCGACCTGGAGTTCGTGTGTGAGACCGTTGCACTGTGCCTCCAGCAAGCTCCGCTGGTTTTCCAGATCTGTCACGTCTGACTCAACCCTCGCGAGCTCTGCCACCTTTTCGTTCATCATGCGCTCAAACTTCTCACGCTCCTGCCGTACTTCACTCAGTTGTCGCTGCATTTCTTCCCCTTCCTGTCGCATTTCACTCAATTGTCGTTGCAGCTCATCCTTCTCCTGCCGAAGCACCGCCTCTAAGTTGTGGTAGGAACCGAGCGAATTACTCTCCGCCTCGAGACGGCTCTGCAGGGCGTTACAGGCCTCTTGCAGACGCCGTGCCTCAGCTTCCTGGTCGCTGCTCTTCTCCTGCCACTGCGCTAGCTCCGCGGCGGTGCGTGCTGCTGCTGCCTCCGCCTCGCGCTGCTTTTCAGCCCACTGCTGTAGTTCAGCGGCGTGCGATATGGCGGCAGCGTCAAGCTGCGACTGCAGCTCTCGTAGTTGCTCCGACAATGCGTCTCTCGCATCCATCTGCTCCGCCAGCATTGCCTTGTAGCGCTCGTTGTACTCCAGCACTAAGTTGGCTGTCTCTGCGTCCTTCGCCGCGCTGCGCTGCGCTGCCTCCGCCTCCGCTCTCGCCGCATACGACGCCTTCACCTCCGCAATGGTTGTGTCGAAGCGCGCCCTGCTAGCCGAGAGCTCTTTCATTACCGACTCAGTCTTTTGTGCGTACACATCCTTCACCGCAGCGAGCTGCGCCTTGCACTGCTGCTGCACCGCCTCGACGGCGTCAAGGCGCTTCTGCTCCGCGTTGTGGAAAGCGTTTCGAATCTCCTCTACACGTCTGTCGGCCTCACTGCAGAGTGTGCGCACCTCCGCCTCGTGCCGCCCACGCATCGCGACGGTCCGCGCATCGTAGTCTTCGTTCTGTGTGTTCAACTGGTAGATCACCTTCGTCAGCTGGGCGATCTTCTTGCACATCTTATAGTGCGCGTCGCCTTCGCTGTGCTTTCGGAGCATCTTCTAATTCCTCCTGCTCGAACGAAGACGAATAAAACCGACAAAACAAACAAGTAATAAAGAAGAGATGAAAAGAAAGTGCAATCATCTTTGATGAGCTCCTGAAGTTCCGGCACTGCCGCATGCACACTCTCCCTTTGCGCGCGTGCACACACACACACACACACACACACACCACACATCACACACCACACACACACACACGGAGGGGGAGACACGGAAGCACAACAATTCGCAGAAAGAAGAACAGCCTTCGTTTTATTGTTGTGCTGACGGTATTCCTGTGGCTTACTGATTGCCGCATTAAGTTCACACCCGGCCCGGCGAAGGGCAAATTAAAGAAACCAAGCTAACACTTGGGCCTATTTGGACACTCCTTCAGCATTCCACTCCTCTTTGGCCGAAGTAGAAGAGAGGCGCTCCTCTTGCATGCTCCTCCAATAGTGTTCTTGATTTTTTTTTTGTTGGTGGTGGTTGTGATGGTGATGGTGGGGATAATTCTCGTATCAATATCTCGTATTCCCTTCATTTTTTTTTTCTNTTTTTTTTGTTGGTGGTGGTTGTGATGGTGATGGTGGGGATAATTCTCGTATCAATATCTCGTATTCCCTTCATTTTTTTTTTCTTCTTTCGTCTTATCATGTTTCCTTTTTTTCCCCTCGTGGCTTAGTATTACACCGACTCCTCCTATTCTTTCTGTGAAAATAAGGAACAATGCACGGGCAACCCTTAGGTCCAGTGCGTGTGGGTGAACCTTGCCAGTTACGTGAATGTGTGCTGAGGCACCCAGATGGGCACAAAAAGCAGTCTAGGCGGTGAAAACTAGCCCGTGCTTCAGCGAACCAGAGTTGATGTCATACTGAGCGTTGTAGAGGCAGTGTAGCTGGTTGAACCCACGCCGCTCACCGCCAAAGGGCAACTCCACTATTGCTTTCAGCTTAGAGAAGCCGCAAAGGGCGGCACTCATCGCGCCACCACCGACAAACTGCTTCCGCAGACCGAAGCTCAGCAGGCTCAACATACTTTCCCCCTTGTTGGCGTATTCCAGCTGCATCGCAAACTCTGCGTCGTGTGCCCAGTCGCTCCGTGTCAGCGCAAGTTTCCACTCACCCTTGCTGGGGTGCCACTCCGCAGCCAGCATTCCCGTCTTCGCTGGGTTCGTGGCGGAGGCCGCATAGGAGAGGGCCGTTCCCTTTGTGTTGGGGTCCCACGATAAATTGGACCCCACATGCACTCCCCGAATGATACGCTGCGTGTGACTCAATGAGAGCACTTGGCCCTTCACGTACTGCAGCTGCGTACAACCACCGAAGACCCATGGGTACTGCAGCATGCCCACAACCGTGCCTTGTGTCATGCCCTGCTGCCGCTGCGCCATGCACTGGGCAAGCAGCAGCGCCCCCGTGGAGCTCACACGCTGGTACATCAGCGTCCAGCGGCTCAATGTGTTGTATGTAGCCACTACAATATCGGAGAAACCGTTCATTTGGAGGCCCACTTCCCAGTGTGACATCTGTGGGGAGACAAGAGCAAATTTGGAGGATATCATGACGTTCTGTGCGTGACGCGACAAGTTCATCGTGAGTCCCTCTTGTATTTCTGATGCGTTCCCCTCAATCAGCAATCGCTGCGCCCTACGAAACATGGTGTCGTATGACACCAGCTTGGCGGGTGACGCTGGGCCCTCCTTGGCGCTAGCAGCCAGCTTCTTACGGAACGCGTCCTCGCGCAGCGCGATGGCCTCCGCTGGCGAGGGCTCGAGCGGCGTTTCGGGGTCCAAGTCTAGCGTCTTCCGCTGCGGCGGCTTTTGCGGTGCGGCAGATTCATCAGCCGGCTTCCCTCGAAGCCACTCCATCAACATCTTGAAACGGCGTGGAAGTGTTCAGATGTACAAGAAGACCCTATATTCTTTTTAACTACTTTCAACATAGCACCAAGAAAGGGGTAGGAGGAGAAACGAAAGAGGAATGAAGCTTCAAAAGTATTGTACTCAGTCACGCGCAACGCTGTAAAACAGGCTGAGGCGCTCTTCTTTCGCCGTGTTATACTTGGAGCGGGAAACACATCGTGCTGTTGCTATAATAGGTCGTTGTGTGTCTGCGTGTGTACCTGTAAGCCCCATGCATAGAGGAAGCAACCCAGAAGCAAACAAGCATTCCTTCTCTTTATTTCCTTCTTTTCCTTTCACACACATAGACACAGACGCACCTAAACTCAGTCCGCCTCTGACAGAGCCGTCAGCCATTCCTCCACTTCTTGATCAGGGACACGACAGAAGTTGTGCTTGGCCATACTGCATCGTCCCACTTCCAAATCTGTGGCCTTCAGGGACTCACCAAGGGCACTCTGCAGTGCCGCAAGCGCAATCATGGCAGCGTCCTTCTGGGAGAGTGTATGGAAGGGTTCATTCTTCTGTTTCTTTTCAAGGAACGCGTTGGCTTCAATCTGTTTCTTGCCGATGGCACAGGCGTGGAAGCTGCCGCACCACCCCGCGGGATCCACACAGTAGATCTGCGGCAGCCACGTGCCGTCCTCGTCCCTCTGCTCCATGCCGAGGAATGTCATCGTGACGCCCATCAGGCGCAAACCCGCCTGTTGCGTCCGCACCTGCGCCTTGTCCGCCATGCGCTTGGCGAGCACGCTAACGGGAACGGACACACCGTAGTGGTACTTGTACTCGGATGCCTCTTGGCGGGCCTTCTGCACCAACGCCTTTCCATCAGGGGCGCGTCCTGTGACGCAGGCGCCAATTTCATCGTTGATGTTATAGAGCGAGGCAATGGTCTCGGGGCGCATCAACCTGTCCGGGACGTTGTGCTGCGTGAAGACGAGGACAGCGTCCTTGCAGCGGATAGCCACCGTGAGAAGACCCGCGTACGTCACAGCCTTGAAGGCATACTCGACCTGATACAGCGACCCCTCCGGGCTGAACACCGTGATATACTTGTCGAATCCTGCGCGGCTCATTGCGGCAGTGGCTGCTGACCGGTTGTTGGGCTTTAGAGTTTGGCTCTAGACGGCTAGGAAATATTTCTGGAAATTTGGTTGACTCGCAGCGCACACCGAGGAGCAAAAAGGGAGAGAGAAAACAAACACGACAAGCGTGAGAAGAAAAGAACAACGTTGGAGAGAGGCTTTGTGTGGACATGCCCGCATCTACGGAACGCACCGAAACACAAGAGGAGTTTCAGAGGATCCGAAAAAAAAAGACTGAATGGAATGCTGGAGCCACTCAAAAAAAAAAAAACCGAAAGAGAAGCAGAAAAGATTATTTTTATTTTCCGTTCATACAATCCACATGTGAACGTCGAGGAACAAACAGAGCAACAAAGGTATGCAGTTGCCGCAACGAACAAAGGAACGAAAAATAAAAAAAGGCGTTTCGATCAAAAAGCAAGTAGAGGTACGAGTGACAGGCAGATCCTTTCACACACAAAGGAAGGAGAGAGATTGACAAGCAGGCAGGAAATACAAAGAAATTTCTAGTCATCCACTTGACGGTGATTATCGCGCCACGCAACTGTTAAAAAGGGCCCCCTTTAAGCTGGAATGAAGATCTGCAGTATCTTTTCTTATCCACCCCGTTTTGCTCGTGCAATCAAAAACACGACTTTCCCATACTTCTGTGATACACAGGAGTGAGGAAAAGTGGGGTGGGGGGGCACCGATGATATCACTTTTTAAATTCCTGCTGCATCCATTATGTGCTTGCGATGGCTCTGGCTCCTCCCGGTAATTATTCGACAAAGTGCCTTCTTGGGGTTTGAGTTATCTGTCGCGATTCTTCACCAGTTGGTGACGTCTCTTCCTTTCCTGAAAGCTCTTCCGTCTGTAGTGTTTCTTCCTCTATCTCCAAATTTTCTCTTGTCGGTGTTTTTTCAAACAGCCTTTTTGACGCTTGAGACTTTTCCGTGTGCCTCATAGAAGAGTGTGATTTGTCAAAATATCTCGACGTCTGTGACTTATCAAACTGCCGGCTCGACGTCACTGGCCCTGTGTAATACATACTTACATTGAGTCGATTTGGCGCCGAAGAATAACTCTCTGGGGAAACCGTCGAGATCGCTGGGTCGCCGTAGAAGCTGCCTTCCCAACGAGCTGTGGAGGTGCTGTCGCTGCGCGGGTCGACGAAATAGCCACCATTCTGCTCCCTAATTTCAAGTACCGCGTCAGCCCAACGACATACGGTGTTCACTTTGCCCAGTGTTGCATTTGCCATGACCACGGTGAGACCGTGATAATCGGTGTAGGAAACAGAGGTGGGGTTTGCAGTGGCAACAGCAATAATGTCCTTCCCTTTTCCACGCCTGTTCCTCACGTCCAGCTGCACAGCCGCGGCCACCGGAGTCTCTGGACGGTCCCTCTTCATATCATCCATGTAATTAAACTCATGCCGCGCAAGAGCGGCTTGCGCATCACTTGACCAGCCGCAACCCATTTCCTCACTTCCCTCACTATTCTAATGGGACAAGAAACAATAACAACAACAAAAATGGAAATAGTGTGAAAGCAAACAGCTGGGCGATACAGAAACGATAAAACAGGAGGAGAATAACCCTGACAGGTAAAGGGTATTAGTTGGGGGGATTGCTCTCATCCGAAGGCTGTGCTACATGTCCCTTTTGCCGTGTTTAGTGGTAGTTATTGCGATAGAAGCGGCTGAACACGCGGTCTCCCTGAGATTGAATGGAATTTTCCAGCACACGGCGGAGTGGTCCCGCTCTTGTCTCCATCGCCGTTTCTGCCGTGCCCGGGCTGTTCGTGTGCATGTGCATGATTGCACCGGGTGCCTGGCCACCGCCCGCCGCCACCGTTTGCAACTGAGCGTTATCACTGGTCAGCCACTTGCCAGGCGACGTGAAGTCTTCGTAATGTTTCTCATACTTGTGCTGCGCCACCTTCAGCTTCTCCACCTCGACAAGATTACGGTAGCCTTCAAGGCCATAGGGGCCCGCCGTTAGCACCGCGTAGCGCATTTCAAATATAGATGCACTAGGCTGCAGCAGCGACTCCTTGAAGCGGATGTACTCCTCAACACTGTACTCCGGTCTGAACCAATATGCCTGCCGCATAATATGGACAGACTGCCCATAATGCACCAACTCACGTAAAACGTGCTCGCTCACTGAGTCCGCAACGCGCTCCACGTGAAACCGGAACCGATTGTGTATGCCTGTGCGAAGATCCATGCAGCATGCGGCTGCCCCCGTCCCGATATTTGGTGTATCCTCCTTCACGGGATGGAGCACGTGGAAGCCCTGTGCGCTGTAGTCCCCGTACGGCAGCATCACAATGCTTTGAACAGCGATGTCGAAAGCATCCAGCACGTCCCTGCATTTCGTGCCGTCTTCGATGGTCCAGTGGTTGACAAACTTATCCACGAGCTCCCCCTGTGGCACGTCAAGCGGAATCTCCGCAGCTGAGAGTGTCAACTCATGGATAGCATCCAGCACGTCATCATTCCGCGTGGCTTCGAATGATGGGAGACTGAATTTCACCATACAGAACGTCTCCGATGCGTACGCCTCGAAACCCACCAAACCGAAACTACCGAAAGATGTCTTGATACCCTTGCGAATTGCAAGATTGTTAACCGCCACGTTAATGTCAAGCTCTGCCTCCAGCATCGCCGTAGCTGCCTCCTTTAGGCTTACGCCGTACCGCCCACAAAGGCGCCGCAACGTGGACGCGTTGACGCAGCGCAGCGGGTGACACCCCTCTTGGAATAATTCGCCGAGTTCTCCAGCGTACACATCTCGCGCAACCGGCTTGTAGAAGGCCACTCGATTGCGCATGATGCCAAAGGAGTCACCGGGCACATTCACATCCTTTTCACTATCGTCTGTTGGAGAGTAGTCCTTTGAACGTAGATTTGTCAAGAGTTCCCGCGGCGGTAGTTCCTGCTCCAAGCGGTGACGCTCCTCTTCGGTCAGTGCCTCCTGCATAGTGTGAAAGCTGCGGCAGCAGCAGACATGAGAGAGCCACGAAATCCGGAAACGCCCATTTCGACGGAGCATAATCACAGTTGCACCAAAAGTAGGACTGCTTTGTATTTATTCCTTCCTTTCTCCCTCACACCCCCCCCTCTATATTCTACAGCAGAAGCGCAACAGACAAACTACAGTAAGCTGCTTCCCCCAAACGGGTGGGAGTAAGATAGGTCTGAAAGAGGGAATACCCTTTAATCTTATTCCGATACAACATCCATAAGCTTCAGAAACCTTTGTGTAGCACGGCGATGGATGACTCATCGATGACAATCTCGTTTGTAGATTCATTGCGCACAAGATCAAATGCGACGACTCCACAATTCTTCAACTTCTTTTTAGCGGCTATATGTTGGGACGATGACGGTAGAAATCGACGGAAAAAGCGCATGAAATAGCCACTGTGCCCCACCACGATGACTTCCTTCAGTTCAGCGTTGCCACGTGCTGAGGAGGAGGCTGGTACGTACACGCCCAACGGCGACCCACCGAAAAGATGCAGGACAAATTGATCCATCCGCTCGTAGACGTTGACCTGCGAGGTCCGGTTGCCAGCGTTCAGACGAGTATCGAAGACGGCACCGAGTAGCTCTGGAGTATTGTACTTGCCTATTTTACAAGGGATTATCTTCCCAGGCTCCGTGGAAAGTGATTGTGCGTCGATATTACGGGACCCCTCCTGCAGCGCCGAATCGATCAATATTTTTTCCTGTGTAGAGGTGATGCGTGGTCCTAGACCAATGACTGCCGTTTCCATCGCCCGGCGTAAGTTGCTGCACACAACAACGGACGTGTTAGAGTCATAGGATATTTTTCCCTTTGCGGTACGTATGAACTGAGCTAGTTCCTGCACTTCGGAGTTACCCTTGGAGCTCAATGGGGAGTCAATGATATCCGAGTTGAATGGATCCTTGACGAAGTACACGGCCTCACGAACCACCGACTTCGCCAGACGTAGCGGCCATGAGGCGCCGAATGTGTTAAACAAAGAGTTCCACACAGATTGACCATGCCGAATGAAAACTACACGAACAACACGCGTAGATCCCTGTGTTGCCGGCGCTTGCATTCGTATGTAGTTACTGCCCTTGAATTGCTTTGGAAGATCGTTCGCCACAAGCATGAACTGTAGTCCATAGGCGTATGAGGCAAGCTTCATGCGGAAGGCCTGAGCAGCCGGCGTCACTGCAATGGCCACTGCAATCAGCAGCGCAAATACCATTAAAAGGAACATAGATAGTCAACTTGACAGTAATCCAAGAAAACAAAGAGAAAACAACACCAGCAATGATTTGAGACAAGAAAGAGATACCCAAAACCAAAACAACAACAGCAACACCAAACAACAACAAATAATAATAATAATAATAATAAGAGGAAAACAAACTTTGACAAAACACACGCACACGGACTCACTCACACACAGATGAATGATCGGATAGAGCCACAAAACTGACAGCCACACAAAGGTGTGGCGAGTAAGTAGATAAAAACCACAACAGATGTCCTTCCGCCTGTCCCTGCTACAGTGCGAACTTCATATCCGCGTCCGACAACTCGGTGTAAGCTGGGACTCGCCCGTACATTGCGTCGCATATAGCCCTTGACATCATGGTGATGTCGTAGTTGCACAAGAATGGCTCAGCCAGTTCTATAATTGGAACATGTGCTTCCTCTTCACACACAAGGTGTAGAATGACGGTGCGGCGAAAACCCGGCCCACACGGCGATCCCTCCAAATACACCTCATCAACCTGCCTTCTATTCTGAGATGCCCCACTGCTGGTGCATGTGTACTCTGTTGTTGCTGGATCATTTGTTGTGCCTGCCGCCTTCAACCGTTCCGGTAGAGTCTGTGGCCCGTCGTGGTATTGCAGCACCCTGGAGCCCACCTCGTCCATGAGGTTCCACCGATGCTGCACGCCTAGAATGTGCTCTTCCGCAATTGCATCCTGATCTTTGCGGTACTGCCGAATCCACCGGCCAGGGCACACCTCGTAGTTCCAGTAGCTCGTGTGCATCGTGATGCACCCCGGACGAGTGGACACCCGTCCGCCATCTGTTTGTCGGAGGCCCTTGAACACCTCAATTTCATACTCACGCATATGTGCTGCCAGCTCGCAATCTTCCGCGGAGACACACCCCAGCAGCACACACACAATGGCGATTAAAGACACAGTGACTGCCCGTCGCATGTTCTACTATCACCTGCACCCACCTGAGAACGAACACGAGACAAGAGAAGTGAGGATAGCGAAAGCAGCAGAGCGAAGAAACATCACCGTAAACCATATCAATCACACCCCCTACTGTTTTGCGTCACATTCTCGTTCCTCACATGGACAACCCAAGGAAGACGGGTAAAAACAGGAAAAGGAATTGTGTACCCCTCCTTCTTGTGGATATTGCAATGCTAGAGAGTGTACTGTGGAAGGGGAAGTCTGTTCATTCAAAGGTAAGTGGGAAATGTGGACCCACTCCACCCCAGGCTTAGGGGACCCCTCCTAAGCGCATCTCTCTCATCATTTGTCTTTCACGCTCTCAAGCACATATAGACAGACAGATACAGACAGACGCACGAGCGTTTCCCCATTAAGCACCGAGGGAAGAGAATTTACACAACCAAAGTCGGCATTTTTTTTTTCTTGCCAGCGACCCATCACTCTTTCCTCCTTTTCACCGCCCTTGCTTGACTTCCGTTTGTGTGCCTTTTCCTCTTTTTTTCTTTTCGACAGACCATGTTGTGGGTACGACAGTCAATCCAAAAAAAATTGTCGAGACCCGCTTCGTCCAGCCACTTCTTTCTCGTTCTCTCTCTCTCTCTCTCTCCACACACAGACACATATGCGTTTCTGCCCCTCTACCAACAATCCGCGAAGGAAAACAAAAAAAAACACGCAAAACAAATAGAACATGAAACAGAAAACAACGATGGAAGAAAGATGATATTTCTACCATTGGTTTGGACAGTTACTCCAAACGCATATGCCGGGGAGCTGAAACACAAACGCGACCAAAAATGAATCTTTCTGGCTCACATCTTTCTACACCCGATACTTCTGTTGTGCCAGGCTCTTTTTCCTTCATTGTGTATGCGCACGCACACCCCTTCCCCTCCAAACAAACAAACAAAAAAAAAAGAAACGCATGAGCAGGGTTCATTGCTATCAACGACGATCGTATTTTTTCGAGAGCGTCTCCATCAGCTTCGCCGTCGGGACGTACTCCCCGTACGCGGGAATGACTTCGCCGAGCATCAGGCAGTCCTCCGCCCAGTTGGCCTGTGCCAGAGTGAGACCGGGAACCACCTTCTTGGCCTGCGCCGCCTCGATCATGACGTTGCTCTTCTTTTCGCTATAGCTGTAGAGCACATGCGTCACGGTTGTCCTCAGCAAGTTCACAAGGCTGCCCTCCGATGGACGGATGACTTGGGCACCGCACGCCTTGAGTGCCGATATCACTACTTCGTCCGACTCGAGCGATGGAGTGAGAAGAAACTTCATGCCACTGAACAGCATTTTGTCCACACGATTGTGGCGCTGTTCACAGTTAAGAATTTCAATATTAGCTGTGCGCTTTCGTGTCTCACGAGCCTCACCGTAGTCGTCCTGTTCGTCCACTAGAACTCCCGTTGCGTTCGCTGTGGTACACACCGCTTGGAATATGTCAACGTTTGTGTATTGAAAATCCTGCACATCAAAAAATGGTGGGAAGTTTGCATCCGTGCTGGGTGGTATGTTCATTGCAGAGGTAGCTGAAGACTTCCGCGGCTTCTTCTCGGGAGGGAACGAGGTAGGAATAGCGTACTCCTCCATGTTCATGAGGTAGAAGGGGTGCTTATGGTGCGGAAGAACTGGTCCCTTCCCTGTTGGCTGCGCCACCGCCGGAATTGCACAGATGCGGTACAGCGCGGTATGAATCTGACGTGACTGCAACAGACAGTCAAGCATCCACGTGATTGGGACTGCAGGAGTGCGGGGGTCATCACCCTCCACACACTTCCGCACCTTGTCGCTGCGCTCATAACCTGGCCGAAACACCAACAGATTCACCTGTGAGAGATCGAACTGCACCATGCACGTCGCTCCGTGACGTTCCGCCATGCGCCATTCCACTGAGTGGCTTGGGTGCTTAATGGTACGAGGAATAACGCCGTTAAAGTGAATCTTGTACCCGGCGAAGATCTGCGGCACGCCGCGACGGTCCATCGGTCGTGAGCGCAGACACACCTGACAGAAGGTGCAGCGCTTGGAAACTTCTACCATGCAGACAGGGCATATCCAGCCGTTGCCAGCCAGCGTGGCATCAAGTGGATCAATCCCAGTTTCCATTTCTTTTGTTACGTGCGCGTATAAGCTCTTTCCCTATTACTTCACTGGAACTCCCCGAGAAAACCCGATAGATGAGAGAGAAAGGGAACGAAACTGTTTTTTTTTATTGTGCGTATGTGCGGGGCAAACTGAATGGGTGAGAGCAACGAAGCAACATCGACAACCAAAGAAAAGATTACATCACAACAAATGCATTCTGAAGCACCAAACAACAACAACAACAGCAGCAAAAAAACAAAACAAAGCAAGAGAAACCCTCTCTTCTCAACATTCAATTGTTCCAGTACTTCTTCATGTCATAGGTTACATTGTGTTCCACAAGCTGTTGGTGGGAAGCGCCAAACTGGGAAGTGTGCGCGACGCGCGCAGCGGCACGCGTGACTCCGTCACGTGGTGCAGCACCTGTGCCGGCATCGGGCGCCACCGCAAGAGCCGCTGCACCGTCTGCCGCTCCGACGTCACAAACGCTGCATCGGGCGGCTTGGGGAGATGGCGCTCGTAGCGCAACGTCTCGTTACAGTTGGCACGCTCCGCCTGCTCCTGCGCCTCTTGCCGGCGGATGCCGACCTCCGTCAGATTGTCCACCAGCGACTTCTGCTGCCTACGTAGGGCATCCACCTGCACCCGCGACACGCGGAGCTGTTCTCGCTTCGTCTCAATTTCCCGCAGCATCACTTCCATCGCCTGGTCGTGCGTTGACAGGATCACCTCCTCGGTGCCCACGTCCAGGTTCTTCTCGTGGATATCCTCCTCCTGATCAGTCGTGAGCATGCAGCGCTTGATGGGACGGCCAGAGCACAACTCAAGGTTCTGCATCTCTGTGTGGTATGTCTCGAATCGGAAAGCTACACGGATGTCGGAGAGATGCGTGCGCAGCGGATCATTCCCGAGGGAGGAGCTCATGTACCAATGACCACCAATCGCCTCGCGCTTGAACATGTGATCAAACCCACAGTGCAGCACAGAGTTACGTGCGATCTCGCAGAGATCATTTGGGGAGAGACCCCACACACGCGCCGCAATACTGTACTCTTCAATCAACGGCTCCTGCGTCTGGTGAAACATTAGCGGGTCGTCTGTGCTCAGTGAGACGTTAAGCCCACGGCGGAAGAACTCCGGAAATGGATTGTTGAGAAAGCGCAGAAATAGTGCATTGTTGCTTAGCGGTGAGACGTGCAAGCCAATTTGAGAGAGGTAATACAGATACTGCATCGGAGGATCGTTGCGGAGGTTTATGCCGTGACAAATGCTGTTGGCACAGAGGAATGCACCGTAGAGGTGCTCGGCCGAACCGGACTCGCCACAATGAGGACGCAATGCAAACGTTGAGAATCCTCGCGACGCCCTAAACTCGTTGAGTGTGCGAATGTTCGCATACAAATAGTATAAATAGTAGTTGTACGGCGGATTCTCAACAGACGTCCACGCCCATGGCGAGACTGGCACAAACGGCAGGTCTAGTGTCGCCTCATTGTCAACAGAATCGAAGCCACTCATGTGGTTTAAGAAGTAATGGACAAGTGGATGCTCGGAGGGGTGCAGAGATGCTTCCCAGAGGGGTTGGAAAATGTTCTGCAGGTACTGCCCAAAGCTCCCAATGACATTCTGTGCGCGGAAAACCTTGTACACACGTGGGACCTGAATAACCCACTTGTTGTGCTTTGATGACATACCGTGTGTGGCGAACCAAACTGCAAGGTTGTCCCACTCATTGAGATTGATACCATAAATAGACACACGGTTTTCAGCGTATGTGTGACGGTCCCTAGAGTACTGCTCAAATACATCATGAATTAACTCAGCAAAGTAACGACCTTTCATAAAGTTATCCGTCTTCAACAGTAAAGAACGCAAACCTGGGTTCTCCATTGGATTGTACTTGTTATTGAAGTTGTCAAATCGCTCAAATAAGGTATGATCCGCTTGTACGTTCAATTGATCAACTGTCAAATTTTTTGTGATGCCATTCTTTTTGAAGAAATCCCCTAGAGTATGAATCACATCTCCCTTCTTAAGCGCAATGTCGTCACCGCTGTACATGAGCTTTTTTACCATAAAGCTCAGCAGTTGCCGTCCTGTCATACCGGCTGCCATATGAATGTGCGTATCAACCTTTACCGCCTGATAAATATCACGGTTCGATGAGACACGATCCTCTGTCGTTCCTGCCTCGTTGGCGTGGTTCAAGGCCAGATGGAGGCGGAACTTGTGTTCAAGGTTCTCCAGCCGTTGATGTGCAAAGTCTTTCACCTCAGAGCTTAAGCAAATTTGGTGTAGCTCTTTCAGATCGTTGCGGAACGTTTCTAAGGTAGGCAGATGCCTCGGCCACGCATGCACTGCGTTCTTCGGGAAGGAAATGAATACGGCGTCATTCGCGGTGTACGTCCAGTCGTCCTCGTTGAAGCTGCCTGTCTTCCTCTGGAAGTCTGCCTCTACTGTGCGGTGCTGCGTCACCTCCCATGGATTAGGAGGTTCCCAGATGTACTTGAAGCGCATGTCAAGCGCCCGCGCAATGCGTGGCGCGGCGCTGACGGCTGACTTCACCTCTTTGTGTGGCCCATTAAGGACTGTGCGAGGAAAGCGGATCCGCTTGTCGAGCACTGTGTTGTATTCCACTTCCTTCACGTTACTAAGGTAGTGCCAGCGGGCAAGCCCAGCACTTTCTTGTGGCGCGCTCCGATTGATGTACAAATCCTTTAGCATGCTGCGCTCCAAATCCCACGATTCTTCACGGAATGCGAGACGCACATTTGTCACTTGGCTCAACTCAAATGCATTACCTTCGACGCCCCGACTGTACTGCTCCCCCAGCCATTCCTTTTTACGCTCATTAGAGAAGGATGATATCATCACACTGTTCCGAGCGAGCTCCGTAACATCAAGAAAACTCAGACGAAACATTTTCATTGCTGTTGCGTACTCCTCCAATAAAGGACTCGAACCGTGGTGGAAAAGAAGCGGCGCTTCAGTGGATATCGCCACATTGAGACAACGGTGCAGAAAGTTGGGAAGCGGGTGCTTCTGGTACTGCACAACACCTTGGATGTGATCATGTAAAGGACTCACAGTCAGACCGACACCATGCAAACCACACAAGTACTGCAAGACAGGATATTCCATGATTTTTGTGGCGCGTGTAATGACATCTCCAAGAAGATATCCAGCCAACAGATCGTTCAGGTTGGTTCGATGACCACCACTAAAGCGTAACTGAAATGTGTTTAGTCCCTTGCGCTTCCGCAAACTGTTTAGGACCGTCAAATTGGCATACATGTAGTAGAAGTAGTACAAACCGTTTGGCTTGGTCCCATAAGCTATCTCACGGGGAATAGGCGCCTTATCGTCAAAGTCTGCCTCCAAGGCATTCACTGGCGTCTCAATCTGGAACCCCCCAACCTGATTCAGAAACCAAGCGAGGGAAGAGTACTTGCGACCTGTTGGGGACAGTGTTGCCTTGAAAAGAGGCAGGAAAATGTAATCAAGCTGGTCCTGGATTGTGTTGCAGTTCACAGGGTAATTGACCTCAGCCGGTGGGTTATGCATGAAGCGAATCTGCAGAATCCATGTGTTGCGTCCACAGGGCCCGATGCCATACTTATGCAGTACGGTGGCGATATCTGCGAGCTCGTTAGAGTACGTGGCGTACAGAGGAATAGAGTATTCCGTTGCCTGCACGTATTGTGTACGTTGCTCCGCCCGCTGCAGCCTCTTTTGCAAAAATCGCGGTGCGCAGGAACCCCGTAAGTGGAGAAAGCTGTAACGCAGCTCTGCGCTCAGCGGCTCGTGGTCAAGTGAGAAGTCAACTTTCTCAGCACTGCCAGGCCTCGGCTGCCAGCCCAGGCCCTCCACCGTCAGCTGTGACGGATCCTCAACGCCGTGCGCCTGAAACAACTCCCGGAGTGTTGAATTCGTTCCATTACGAAGTCGCAGCGGTGCATCGGGATAGCGACTGTACCAATCAACAATGAAGTCCAAAAGTTCCTGCGCGTCAGTCGAGCGTGACAGCAACACTGAGTTATCCACTTTGGTAACTTTGGAGAAGACACCTCCTGCCTTGCGAAAATTGTGCTTTTCCTCAATGTCGGCATTGAGGAGGAAGAACATTCTAGAGCGCTCCTGCATGATGTTAAGCCGATGCGAGCAGGCCTTGATGCACGCGGTGTGGCCAACAGTCAGTTGCAGTTGCTGCACATCCGACGCAAAGGTTTCCCACGGCTGAAGGGAATACATGGGCGAAACCTCATGATCAGAAACCAGGTAGACCCCATTTGTTTGAGAAATGGTAACACGTTGCTGCATCTGCGGCATCACGACACGATCGTTTACCTTCTTGTAGCGCGTTCGCATGCGAAGAGCCACTTCAATGCGCCCATGCACCTTACGCATATCAACACCACCGTCGTCGCCGTCTATGACGACCTTAAACATGTGAGATTCCTGCAGTTGATACTTCAAGAATGTGTTGTTGCCGTGACTAATGGTAATCTTGTGCCTCCCACCGCGCAGTACCTCCTCCTGGACGCCATGTGACTGGTTCTCATCACCAGAACCATGATTATCGCCTGTGCGTGCGCTCATCTTCCTTGTGCCTTCTCCCCTCCCCTTTTTGTATGTGTGTGTGTGTGTGTGTGTGTGTGTATCAAGAATTAGTTGCAGAGGCCAACAAAAAAAAAAGTTTCAAAGGAAGAAAATAATAATAATAGAATGCTCGGCGAAGGAGGTGCTCTGAGAGAGCGAGCCCGGCAGCGACAACACAAACTAAAAAAAAACAACAAAAGCCGAAACGAAGAATAACAGCGCCAACTAGAGTGCATTGGCCTCATACTGTGTGCGTTTCCCACTCGGTGAGGAGCGCCAGTAGTGCAGAAGCATGAAGAATAGAATAACCCCATGCAGAGTCCACAGAACGGAGGCAATCAAAAACATGACGAATGCGGCAGTCTTACCTGTCAGCCCCAGTGTTATGATCCAGCCGCATCCGCCAAGCCCTGGCACACCAATTGCCATCCACACGTCAAAGCCAACCCCAAAGAGCAAACCAAGGTATGCTAACAGTTGACGCGGGCGTGACTCATCCCGAGTCGCACAGTAGGCGTTGTAGTACCACACAATGAAGGCACCAGGGAGTCCGAGGAGGTACAGGAATGAAAACCCAAAATGCACAGCGTTCCCGCCTTGTAGAAGATTCACCAATGCGCATACGATATTGTAGATGATAAGAAAAATCGTGCTGATATACAGAGTGCATAAAATATACATGAACCTTTGTAGATTCACTGGGACCTGCTCTCTAATGTTGTGGTATATCTGCGGCTTGATGCACAAAAAGTGTGGTGGAAAGTTGGGATCCGGCTCAACTTCAGACGCAACGTACCGCTGCCGCCCACGAATAGCTTCGCGGCGCGCCGCCAGCTCCTTTTCCTTCGCCTGTACCATGGCCAGCGTCAGGTTGGGCGGCACCTGAATGGACTGACTGCTGCTCATGTTCTACTTTTTTTTGTTCGTTCCTTCGTGTATATTTATGTGTGTGTGCGTGTGTGTGAGTGTGTGTATGTGAATCCACGCAGAAACTACGAGTGTATATGTATGCGTGTCAAAAGGAAAGGAAAGGCGTCTCCAGCGCCTACACAGCGAAGGGGAGCTGAAACATTAGGCAGCATGCGCAAAGCGTCAACACTACGGAACTACTGACGTCACCGTGTGACAATCGAAGCAAACCTCCACGGGTGTTGTTGTGTACCGCGCAGCACACACTGTGCCGCAACTGTGGCGGCGACCACGAACCACAACTGCACCTCGCGGTGGCACAGCCACTCACAGCAGCCCGTCAAGGCGACGGTACCGAGCAGCGCAAACGCGGTTGCAGGTGGAGGACGATTTCCTGCAGGAGCAGCAAGACTCATCAGTAGCGTCAGCGTGCTCATCAGAGAGTGCAAGTGCGGCGAGGAGCTGCCGATGCCGAGGACCGCAACGACAGCAGAGCACGTGCTTGTGGTTAAAAATGCCAGAAGACCAAAAAATAATACGCCCAGCGTTGCCACCGGAGAGCGCCACGACGACAATGACTCGAGCAAGGCACAGAACACCCCAAGTGCGTTGATTGGAGCAGTCGGCACTCTTGTACTGTGGGATGACGACAAACCTCCTCGCTTACTGGACGTCGGCGAAGTCGACGACAGTGTGTTCTCCGGCAGAATCTGCGCCGCCTCGTCCTGCGCCCCTACCGCGGCGGCGAGACCCACGGAGCTCCCCGCGCACAACCGCCGCACCGCAACGTGCGATACCGGTAGTACTTCCCGCGCAAAGCCGCCACCTATTGATACAAGCGCTGCACCCGCACAGCTGGGGTTCTTGACAACTCCAAGCACAGCTGATAGAGGTGATGATGCAAGGAGTACCTCCACCACGTCACCCACGGCGACGTTTGACATGCTTGAGGATTTTTGTTGGCTTGCCTCTACACATGCGCTTTTCTTTTTCTATTTCTATCTGATGCACACACACACACACACAGACAGACACCCAGCAAGAGCAGCCGCACAACAACAACAGAAAGAGACAAACAGATTCTTCACAGCTACAACCATACATGCATATGTCCTCCGCCCCCCCCCCTCTCTTTATCTCCCTCTCTTCACAAAACGCGTCACCTGCGTCGCAGCAAGTAACCGCATTCTTCTCCAGAGTTATTCCCGAGAATAACAAAATGGAAAAGAAAAACCAATTTATACACAAATAGCAAAAATAAAAATAGTGAACAGCTAGCATTCAATCATCTGGCTGTCTCACGAGAACATCTTCTTTAGCCCAGCCGCCAGCTTAGCGGTACGCGCCTTTGCTTCATCCTTTGCCTGTTGAAGCTTCGCTGCGATTTCAGCGTTCTCTGGGTCCAGCGACTGCGCCCTGGCGAGGTCGGCCACAGCCGACTCGGGATCGCGTGCGTTGAGGTTGGCAACACCGCGGCGAAACAAGGCCTTGGAGTTAGACTCCTCAATCTCGAGCACTTGCGTGGCAGCATTGCGAGCCTCGGCCCACCGGCTTAGTTTCAGCGCGCAGGCAGCTGTGTTATTGTAACAGGCGACCAGTTTTTCATTCACAGCCACCTCGTTGGCCGATGTCTTGTTAGCCGCATTGACGAAGCGGACGGCCTTTTCATATTTCTCCGTCGCATTTTCGTATTCAGCCCCCTTGAACAAATTGTTACCAATCTGCCGCACTGCCTCACCCACATTGAGGAGCTCCACATCACTCAGAGCGGGGGCACAGTCTTCGGGGTAGTCGGGGTACGTGTCGCCACCCACCTGCGGCTCCGGTTCGGGGAGGGTGTCCACCTCACCGCAGTCAACAATCACGCACGGCTTTACAGGCTTGTCGTTCGCACCGGTCTCAGCGTGCTCCAGCGCCCGGACGGCGTTCATGCCACGCACCACTTTGCCAAACACGACGTGCCGCCCAGTGAGGTGGGGAGCCGGATTCACAGTGATGAAGAACTGAGAACCGTTGGTATTCTCTCCGGCATTGGCCATTGCCAACAAGCCAGCCTTATCGCAGGGCATGTCAAAGTTCTCGTCGTCAAAGCGCTCACCGTAAATGGACACACCGCCTGTGCCGTTATGCTTTGTAAAATCGCCACCCTGGACCATGAAACCACTGATAATTCGGTGGAAACTGCTGCCCTTATACGTCATTGGAATTTGCGTTCCTTCCACCAACTTGCCCTCATTGCCTGTACACAACGCACGGAAGTTGGCACATGTCTTCGGCGTGACATCGTCAAAGAGCTCAAACACAATCTTTTCCCTCAGGGGCTTGCCGTCGATTGACACCTGAAACCAACAGTGTTTCCCCATGTGCTCCTCCCCTTGCCTGTATGTGACCTTGCTCGCTTGTGTTCTAGTATAGCACGCATATTTACATAACAATAATAAAAAAGCAAAGCAAACAAAAAAAAAACGGAGATAATGCGTGGTAAGATTACAGTGGGTGTTTCCTTGTTGCCACCACCACCATCATCATTTTCTTCAATGTGTGATTACGTGCAGGGGAAAAGAAGTGAGTGCAAAAACGCACTTTTCATCTATTCATGCTCCGCACACCATCAACAGGGGTGAAATTTTATTGTAGACTATAAAGAAGATACAAGAGTTGTCGCTGAAGAAAAAAAGGTAACCTACCGCTCTATCCCGCAACGCCCAACCAGGGTATACCCCTCCATTTCATCTTCACTGAAGAGTCAGTGAGTAGAGGAATGTGGTGGAAAGTGCACTTTTTGCGGTGCCCCCTTTACGGTGATACCTCAAAGGAACAACGTGAGGAGACCTTTCACTCCCCATCTAAAAGACGAACTTCTGCATGAGAAAGCACGACACAGACGCCAGGAGAGCGGCAGCTACCTCGTAGCCACCGTCTGTGAGCAGAAGCGGCATAGGGCGCTGACTCCAGAAGAACTGGTGCTGGTTGATGCATGCGAGCGCTGCCACCACCATGCCGGCCTGTTGGTAGTCTGTCAGAGCACTGCCTTGGAAAATTGACACTATCGCGAGAATAGCGATAGATCGAGCGATACCCGCAGCAAGCGTGGCAACACTGCAGACTGTAGTGGAGTACCGGTGCACCATGTGCTCTACCCTCCGCACACCCTTGTCTGCAGCGAGGTAGTAGTCCGCCACCGTCTTGACGATAAAGCGGAACCAAATCAAGGCAAAAACCTGCTGAATGATTGCGCTGGCGATGATCACCCATGGATTCGCGCCCATCAAGGCCTGCAAAACCGAAGCGTACACAACCATTGAGAGAGAAATCAGGCGTGCGGAGAGCCAGACAAAAAAAACGATTCCTTTTTCGTTTTATTGTTGTTGTTGTTGTTGTGTGTGTGTGAGGGGTGTTTTGCATTTGAGGTTGCCAGGAAAAGAGAAAAAAAAAGTATCATCACCATAGAGAGGGCATGAGCAGTAGAATGGCAAAGTGCGCACAGATAAATACCCCCCCAAAAAATGAATAAAATGGTAACATGACTTTATGGTGTATTGAATCACTATAAAACCACCAGGAGGCGTTCAACAGAAGCTATTATACATGTTGAAGACGCCCATATCCCCGCACAATTCGGGAAATAGGACCTTCCAATTCGCATTTACATTTCCTCCGCGGCGTTCATTTTCTGCAGGAATGGAACCAGGGAAAGAAGGCGATTTGCGTAACTGCCGTCGAAGTTAAACCACAACAATAGTTTGTGAACTTCCCCATCACGCAAACACTGAGAGCTCGTTGTATCGTAGCAAAGCTTGCCGTTCGGTACGCAGTCACGACTAATAAGGTCCGCACCCGAGTACATCAACACCTCTCTGAGTTGACCTCCAGCGGCCTCCTTGATAGTGCCATCCAGCAACTCCTTAGAAACAGGCTGGGCCAACCGCACCAGCATGTCCACAGCGCATCCCTTTGTTACGGGGACCTGGAAAGCGCTTCCTGATATTCGTTCTGCGAGAAACGGGAAGATCTTTTCCAACGTCTTATTTCCGGTTTGGCTGTACGGGATGATGGCGTCGGCCGCCGCCCTCGTTTGGCGCCAGTCCTGTGTGTTCTTAGACCTCCCTGCCGTGGGCTCCACCGTCCGCATGCCGTGGATAGCTGTGTAGGAGCACTCCTCCACACCATACTGCTCGTGCAAAAGACGAATGAGAGGAGCGAGAGCCACGGCGATCGGGGCACCGGCACAAATGACTGGGTACGCCTTCTTTAGCTCCGTCTCGTTTGCGCCTATGATGACAGTCGGCGCGTCCGCGCTTTGCCCCGCGATGACGACGCCGCTTGCCCCGCCAGTGATATGGCCCCAGCATCGCTCTCGCGTGGAGCTTAGGCCGCTGCACTCTACCACGTACCTTACACCCGCTTCGCGCCAGCCAATCTCTACAAGATCATGCTTCTGCGTGACGCGAATCTTGTGTGTTCCTTGGATGCATACGTAGTCTCCCACCACAATAACGGAGGCCCTCTCCTCTGTGGAGAGAGGGCTCTCACGCTGCACCACATAAGCAATGTAGTCAACGCTCGTGGATGCATCATTGATAGCGGTCACATTCACTAGAGGGTCGGTGAAGGACGAGAATAGAACGGCCCGGCCGATTGGTCCAAAACCATTGATGCCTACACAAATCGGCATTGAATCATCACCCATTTCTTCCGTGCCAGTGTGATTTCACCTGCTCTTCGTACTGTGTGTGTGTGTGTTGAACTATAATTGTTCCTTCACCGTCACGGATAGGGGTAGAAAACAAGAGGTTAACAACAAACCGGAGACGCCATTACACGCACGCTCACCCACACATACAGATACACATACACACAAATGTTGAATTGAATGCGTTCTTTGAGTCTTCACTGACTGTGTGAGAATGGTGCTTGGCACGTATCACCCCGCACACCAAGGCGACCACTGAGGTGACGAGACGCAAACATCCAGAGGGAGCGTTACTCCTTCTCTTCGTTCTTGTGCGTGGTTCTCTCGCGAGAGTTCCGTCGACGGCGAATGAATCCCACGTGGACACCACATGCTTCATACCACGCACCAACACCTGGAAAAAAGCATTAGCATGAGTGCTTCCGACCACACGAGACACTGACAATTGTCACTTTAAACTGAAGAGGAACTCGAGTGAGTTTCTTAACGAACGCGTGATCGACAACGCCGACACCACCGCTGAAATTTTGTTCGTAGATAGGCATGTGCCTACCACCGTTTCTTCTGGTAGGAATGCTTCGTCCTTCAGCGTCACGATCCGCCAAATTTAGTAACGTGGATGACTGCATCTCACCAGAAAACACAATGTGCCGATTCTTCTCCAGCCAATAGCACATTATGAGATGGTGCTCAGACGCGACTTCATGAGCACAGCCCACGCCCCGTATAGTTCTCCACATGTAAGCATCACAATCACTTATACTCAGCTGACTACTGGTATTGCTACCCAAGTCTAATATTCCTCCTGTTGTGTTTGCATGTACCTTAAAACTCACCAAGGCAACTACACAAGTGATGGGTACTTGTAGTGAGACAACGAAATGCTAGATTGGTATGGCCAACGTTACTGAAAGCCGTGACCTTATGCCCAAGATGCCTGTCATTCTCTCTCCCTCTCTCAAGCCTAAAGAGCACCGTCGGTACTGATGGCAAAATGATGTGTGTGCACCAGAGAATATATTACTTGCACATCCGTAAAGAACTCACTTAAGACCAAAATATTCGCCATGATGCATGCCATCCCCTTGCTGTCCACAAGAACCCGCACAACAGCTGCAATTTTCCCAAGAAAATCTTTTAAAAAAAAGTATCTGCATTCTCACGCGCGACCTTCGCGATACGCTCACTAAAGGTGCTAGTGACTAAATTGGGGCGATCCAAGCACGGTGGCAAAAGTGCAAGCTAATCCAATCCATTCCGTCTCCATTCGCACACCTGACCACATGGAGTCACGGCAAAGGTGTAGTGGGTATCACAGGGTATCTGAATAACGCCATTGTCCATGTCTTCCACTCCACAAACGAAACAAAGACGTGTCCCCCCCCCCTCAACCAAGCTGACCATAGCGGTTCAATATAGAATATTTCTTGATGCAGTCGTCTCCATAAACACTATTATTTCTGAAATTGATGCGGGACAAAAAAAGAGGAGAATCTGGAACATTTCACCCCCCCCAAAAAAAAATATCAATTATTCTCTGTACTCTCAGAATGAGACAATTGAGTGTTCCCCACCCAGAACCATTTTTCCATCAAATTAACATTCCACCTATGAAAGGGCAGCGTTAGGGCTTCGCACCTCTGAAGACCCCGCCGCGTGGTGGGAATTAAGGACCGGATGGGATGGTAAAGTCAAATTCTCCTCTGGACCCTACTCGAAAGCTTCCGATTGGACCGATCAAGAATGGGAGAAACCCATTGATGCCAGCACTTTACTGAGAAACCATTTGGACACACAGAATCTTTCCACAAATTCCCCCAAATACACACATCTGTGAACGTGCATGTGTGTGTATGTGCAGAAATGTCAGTCGCTGTCACTATCATAAAAAATGATGGGCAATAAAAAAAGAGAGGGTAACTCAGACACAAAGATAATGACGGCCAGTAACTAGTTTCGTTATTGATTCACGAGAGCCTCACGCTCGCGTAGCTCGGCCCTCATTTGCTGCAGTGTCGCCTCGGCCAACGACTTCAATTGCTTCTCCTTCTGCTGCAACTGGCGCAGTTGATTCTCTACCCTTAACTCACCATCATGAAGCTGTCGGAGTTTCTCTACGAGTTCGTTTTCCTGTTTTCCAAGTTCATCCAATTGCTCCTGCATCCGGTTCATTCGCTGGCAGTGTTCAACTTCCGCTACCTTCACCTCATCTTCTAACACACGCCACTCATTTTCTAATGCGTTTTCAATACGCTCCGCGTCAATTGTGGCTTTTTTTCTTTCTCCATTTAATGAACTGATTTGTGCGTTGCGTTGCGTGTTGGTTTCTTCCAGGGTGAACCTACGAGACGCCACATATTGCTCCTTTTGAACCAATAATCTTTCTGTGGCATCATTTTCATTGGAAAGTTCAACCAATGAGGCCTCCAGTTGAATACAGACGGCCTTCTTATCTTCGAACTTCGATCGACGAGAACGAACAGCGGCAGCGCGCCTCTCTAGATTGGTATTCCAAGTGCTCAGCCGTGTCTCTTCGAGACGAGACATAATATCTGTACCACACCTCCTGGGATGAGCTAAATAAAACAAGCGAAATAAAATAGAAAAAAAAGCACAAAGTGTATAATTCATGTAAAAAATTCTACAGGAATGATGTAGAGCCTATGTTTTAGGCGCACCAATTTCCTCAATTCATCGCTCAACATATCCAATTAAGAGAAACACAACTTCGTGTTTCCCTCAAAAAAAAAAAAAACCGTTTCCGTTCATAGTGCCCCGTAGGTAAATGTCCATGTGTAGAATTCCGAAAAAGGTATATAACTAGAAAGATATGAGCATACCCTGTTACACCCCAAGCTTTGTCACTATGTAGGTGTGCATAGCACTTCATCGTCACCACTATATATATATATATATAGTGGTGACTTCGAATATCATTTGCCCTTGATTCGTAAACGAAATTCCCAGCCTTCTATTCGATATATTTCTTGTAGTCTTCAGCAGTCATGAGTCCCGCAGGAATTTCACTGCATTTCACCTTGATGAGCCATCCGTCACCCTCGGCAGAGCGGTTAATAAGGCCTGGTTCATCCTTCACTTTTTCATTCACTGCATCAACGACACCAGTGACTGGGGAGCAAATGTTACTGGTAGCCTTGACGCTCTCCACTTCACCAAGCACATCATTCACCTCAACTTTGTCGCCTACATTAGGAAGTGCAACATATACCACATCACCTAAGCTCTCCTGTGCATGAACCGTTATTCCCACAGTGGCAATACCATCCCCATGCTCCACCCATTCATGGCTATCCGTGAAAAGGCGTGTACCGTAGAAACGGACCGAAGCAGCAACGATCGTGGAAGGAAGTAAAAAAGCGCGGCGCATCATGTGGTTTTTTTTTCTATCCAGAAGTATGAGAAAAAAAAAATAGAAAAAAAAGAAGGGAAAAGTAGAAGAAAAACACAACAATCTCCCTTCCCCAACCAAAATAATAATAATATAAAATCCTTAGAGAGCATTGCCAAAAAGACATTATGGTTTGTATTCAAGAACCTGAACGTTCTCCCCTCTTTCAAACAGTACTCCAAGAGAAATACAAGAAGGGCTTAACATCTTCCAGAGATCACAAATCGCCTTTAACACCATCATCGCCGCTTTCTGGAGCGGGGGTGTCTTTGGTGCTTTGTGATCGCTGGCGCACAAGCTGTTTTAGTTCGTTCAATTTCGTTTCATACGTCTCCTTACCGCAAGTTTCATAACTCCCCTCGCCGTCTTCAAGCCACTCCTGTACTTCTGCCAACTTGGCTTTCAGTTCATCAAGTTCTCTTGAAGTAAACATAGCCAAGGCCGTAGAATTTTCCAACACTCCATCGCTCTTTGACCAAAACACATACGCTTCAAGGTTGTTCTTTGCAATAGCAGCTTCGTGCTTCTTCTTCTCCTTGTCGAGCAATTGAAATATTTTATCCTTTACAAGACGGAATTTTTCTCTTGGTAACGGTGAAGGCCTTGTGAAACTCACTGTTGCAGAAATGGGCACTACCTTACGTTTCATCTTAATCAAATAATCACTTTGGTGAGTAATATTCTCTTCATTGGATGAAACATTCACCTTGGTCTTAGTTGATACATTTGCTGCATAACGGTAAATGACATCGGCCTCTTCAACCTCAAAAAGTCCAGATTCATTAAGGCGCAACTGAATACGAACAATATGACTATTGTTTGGGTGCTGAAGCTCTGATATATAGTGGTGCGTTTGCTCCAACGCAGCCTTCACACCCGTTACAGCGACCTCCCCAACCAAATCACTAGAATCAAAAAGCTGAATACTAAAATCATCAGTTCGGTTAAGAGTGATGCTTCTTCGAGAACCTATAACAGGGTTTTCAACAAGTATTCGTTTTGAACCAGGAGACTTCGCTAGTGTGGGTATAACACCAAAATAAAAGGTAAATGGTATATGCTCCATCACACGAAAAGAGCGTACACGGTAAATGGATGAGAGTCGAAGGGCATAGTAAGCAGCACCTATGGCTGCTGCTTCATCTGAGTTCAACGTCCGGTCCACCTCTCTACCGAGAAAGGCAGAAAGATCAGCTATAATTTTAGGAGTTCGCGAAGCGCCACCCATCATTTCAAACGCGTCAATATCATTCAATGTTAATCCAGCCTTCGATATGGCTTCCTCTGCAATATTTGGCGCTCGTTCAAACAGTTTAGTACATTTCTCTTCTATGTCTTTTCTTGATATTTCAGTGTGAAAATCACTGTCTGGAACTATACCTTCAACAGTGACAGGTGTCTTGCTGTTAGCGGAGAGTATTTCTCGAGCTTTTTTAGCCGCACGAAGCAATGAAAACTGAGATTTTCGCAGCTGTAAAGTTGTACCACCAATAATTGCAGGAATTTTCATTTTAGCCATGGCCTCAGCTTCTATCACTCTTGCAATACATAAGTCAAAAGCTCTGCCGCCCAGTAATGTATCGTCCACAACAGCTACCGTGGTTAGCGTACCAAAACTATCCGAGGACTTTGTTTTCTTCCCAGTTTGCGTCTCTGGCGGCGTGAATTTGTAAATACCGACTTCTGTGTGAGTACTTCCGATATCATATACAAGTAAATGAATTGTCTTGTTTCCAAATCCTCGGCGACGAACACCGTAATACAGCGCAGCGGCTGTAGTACTGTGCATTAATCCCAAAACATTTATATCCATTAGACGGGCAGATTCCAATACAGCTTGTCGTTTTCCCAATGAAGAGTGAAACGGCATTGTAATCACAACATTTTTGGGGTCAATCACTCCGTCTTTTTGTGATATACTTCGGCAATAATGGAGCATCATGGCGTATAGTTCATCAACCGAATAATTTCCATTCTGATCACCAAAAGCAAACTCAACACCATTCCGTTCATCAGGGTGAGTTTCAAATTCACAGTCCAGCTTCTTGAAATCCGCAAACTCCGAAGAGTCATATGTAACCCCTATGAGCTGATTGATCATCGTCACGAAATTCAAAGGAAATCGAGCAGCCAAGGCTTTGGCCTGGTCCCCAATATATTTCTCGCCGTTCCTGAAGCCGATGAAGTTGTCTGTCTTTCGATGTGACTGCTCATTCAACACGATATCAACAGTATTCCCACTATGAGGCCCTGCAACTTCAATGTAGTCGGAACCAAAGTCAATTCCTATAACATTTGCAAACGCCACGGTACTCAAAAAGAGAACTGCAATGATAAATAGGTGTGCCCGCATTGTCCTAACACTAAAAAAATTACACTCAAAAAAAAAGAGACAAAGAAGAAACAACAAGAAAAAAAAAACGAAAAAGAAAAGGATTATTAATGGATATCCAACTCAGAAAAAAAAACTGTAAATTTCCCAAATTAAAAACAATATTAACAATAAACAAGTATCATACGCAGTAGAACTAGAAAAAAAATTACAATGACCACACAATCATATATTATCGTAAGCATCTAGAACTACATATATAGTTTGTTTGTGTACAAATTTGTCTAAGTTTTCCGCCCTCCATTCGTTTGTTTGTGATAAAGTCCGAGTTTCTTTTCTTTCGTTGTGCGAACTTTATACGTCATCTACGCCCAGACCGTTGCTTAGAGAATAAGAATGGGCCGAAAAAAAAGGGAAAGCAACAGTCGTAAAGAAGTTGTTACTGCAACTACTTCACTTCCTTGAATAAGCACATCTTGGACCGATGGGCGCCTTCTTTGCTGCTGTCATAACCTTTCGGCCCTTTGTTCTAGCGTCGACAACCTTCTGCCATACTGATGTATATATCTGTTTTGCTCCCTTTTCACCAATATTGGCGTGCGATTCCATTATACGACGAATGAACTCTGCTTCTGGAATGTGAACCAAAGTGCGTCCGTCTCCTTCGGGGAGAATAAACTCGGGTGCTGTGATCCTTCCTCTTGAACACTGACACAAAAACTCCAGTGCTTGTTTTCTGTCAAACCCATTTGGATCGTCGGGGTCATCAGCAACAACGCGCGCTGGTGGAGATACCGCAAGTAGGGCTGCATATCTCAAAGTATTAATTGTGTGCCTGGAATCTCTTAATAGAGGTGAGACACATGCTATCATCACCGTCTTGGTTGGCCGTCTCACGGCAATTTCAAAGCAATCTCGAAGCAAAAGTGTCAAGGGTGACCTCCTGAATGGAATATGCAAGTGATTTGAACTCGTGGCCGCCATGGCACGGGAACGAATGCATTCCTTTAGAGTCATCAGCGAAGTATTGATAAACTTGGCTTCCATTTGCCGTTCTTTATCATGTGTTGCACTATCGGCTGTGTTTTCGCTCCCCGCCAGATCGACTATAAAAAGCTCTCCAGGTTTTGCCCAAGTGCTGTTTTTGGAAACAATTCGTATGCATGTCACCATATGCGAACGCGAAGATGCCTCATTTCGACCAGTTGCTTTTGTCATTCGCTGTGAAGCTGCCTCTTCAAAAGCTGCCCATAACATTTCTTCATTAGAACATTCAAAGGCATCGGCACCACGGATCTTGAGTTCTCCAGATACATCTTCAACAACCTGTGCATCGGTGCCTGTAAGAAGATCAATGTTTTTGCTCGCCCGGATCTCAATGACCGTAATGAATATATCATGTGTGGCGAAATATGGAGCCAGATCCTTCGACACAAGTTGTAGAATACCCGTTGTCGTGTACGTTTTTCCGCTTCCTGTTTGTCCATAACACAAAACACAAGTAGATGCGCCTTCAACCGATAAGTTTACGAGAGGGTAACACGACTCCCTGTATACCTTTTCTGTATCATCCGTCCCAGCAAAGACACCATCGAGATTCACACTATGGGGCTCAAGTAGGCATTGTCCCGCTAAGGAAATTTTCGGAGCCATTACAACAAGGTCACGACGCCCCTCCACTTTAACAATAATGCTTTTGTTATTCATATCTTCCTGATCAAAGGGTATGATAGGACGACATCGCACAAAAATTCGGGAATCCTGCGACGTGAAAAGTTCCTCTGGGTCCATGGTCGGACGAAGCTTCTTCTTCACAGCTTCTGGTGCTTCAGTCGTATCGAGCAAACGCTGAAATTCAGTGCTTTTGGCACCGAGTTCAGCAACCAAAGGTATGCTCGGCATCTCGATATCTGCTAGGCTTGTTTTTACTTTCTGTTTACTTTTTTTATTACTCGTTTTTGATTTTTTGGGGGGAGCGAAACAACGACAAACCCAAGAGAAAACAATATATGTTTCACAACGAAAACAACGAAAAAAAACAAAGAAACATCAAGTGCTCTTTAGAAAAGCCAACAAATAAAAAAAATACAAGTAACAAAAAAAAACAACACATGCTCGTGGTAACGAAAACCGTGAGCGAAAAACCACTTAGTGGGAAGGCGCCGCCCGGCTGCCTCCCCCGCGGCGCCCGCCGCCTTTCCCCCCGACCCTTTTGCACCACGCC
>NW_008825745.1:28342-29977 GCF_000691245.1 Trypanosoma grayi | reverse complement strand
CTATCTCATATGCGCAACCAGCTGAAACCGGCCGACGGCATCTCGCGCGGTCAGGCATTCTCGATGGGGGATTTGGCGGAGGGAAGGAACATGCGAAAGAAAGCGGAGGCATATCTGGATGCGATAGGCCCTGAAGTTGCCCTTTCATAGGAGTAATCTTCACTTGGCGGAGAAACGATTCTGAATGGGGAATACCCAATTAAGTGGATGTGACTGCCAAGAAACGAATGGGGGTTTTGTCTGAAGTGGTCGGATTCCTTTTTTTTTTTTTTGACCCTCATTGATTTTCGAAAAAGTTAAAGTTTTTACTACAGCAACGTCACGCAAATATACTGACCACTAGGTGTTGAAGTAACGTTTCGTTGTCTCTGCACTCAAGAACAGGAATGGCAGGAATGGAGTACACCTTGTGTATCTGCTCAGACCTCCCTGGAATGGCGCGGACATTTGGGCGGCTTATCGGCACTAGCCTTTTTTCTAAAGTTGTGTTGTGCTCATCCGATCCCTCCGTGGAATTTAAGGAAGTGAAGGAGACCGCTGAGAAAATTGTTTTACTTGTGCTTGGTCCACTTGGCCACGATGGTATAAAGCTTCTTTGTGATGATTACCGCAAACCACGTGAAGAGAGACGCATAGGGTGGGTCCACAGCGTCTCGGCAGGGGTGGATTGGTACCGGTTAAATGAACTAACCACAGAACTTGAAGGTATCCCTTTCACGAACGGTCGGGGTTGCTTCTCCTCCATCCTGGCGGAGCACGTGATATACGCCATGCTGTACTTCAGCCGCCAGACGTGGCGCCTGCAGGCGAGCCGCGCGGAGCACAAGTGGGACCCATTCAACATGGTGGAGCTGCGCGGGCTGAAGATGGGTATTATTGGCTACGGCGACATCGGACATGCCACCGCCAAGCTGGCCACCGCGTTCGGGATGGACGTGACGGGCGTGAAGCGCTCCGCCCCCGCGAAGGACGTGGACGAGTACGGCGTGCGTCTGGTGCACGGTGAGGCGGAGCTGAAGCGCGTGCTCAGCGAGTCGGACTTCGTGGTCAACGTTCTGCCGGGCACGGATGAGACAAAGGAGTTCTTCAACAAGGAGCGCTTTGCCATGATGAAGCCGGAGGGGTATTACATCAACATTGGCCGTGGCATCACACAGAATGAGAACGACCTCGCAGCGGCGCTGCGGAACGGTACCATCCGCGGTGCTGCCGTGGATGTGTTCCAGAAGGAGCCGCTGGGCCCTGAGTCCCCGCTGTGGGACATCAGCGACGACAAAATTCTTCTCTCGTTTCATAGCGCCTTCATGGTAAATGGCGTAGAAAGGAGAATAGTGGATTGCTTTGTACGCCGCGCGGAAGAATTTGGTACCTCTGCTTTTGATTCCAATCAAGTGAGGTTGGAGTAAACCATATTTGGCCGTCGCTGTTGTCCAAACCAAGCAGCGTAGCCGTTGTTCTGACGGGATTGTTATGCAAGGTTAAATGATCATAGTTTATATGTGAGTACCTCTTTTTTTCCTGTGCAAGACCAATTCCAGAGATGGGGTGTCCTTTCGGTCGAGCTGAAGAGGGATAGCATACTTACTTTGTATCATTTTTTGTTGGTTTAATTTTTTTCGTTTTTGTTGTTTTTTT
>NW_008825745.1:27009-28242 GCF_000691245.1 Trypanosoma grayi | reverse complement strand
TATATATATATATATATATATATATAAACCTCTGTATTGAGCATGGGTGTTTGTGAAGTTAGTAAAGAACATTATCTGTTGGCTGAGTGGAAAGATGCGGCGCGGTATTGGTGTGGCACATGTTCAGAACAAGAAGGAGACGCAGCGGCAGATGACAGACCTGGGAGCGCAAATTACAGCTGAGCGGGTCGGGCAGATAGCAGATGAGCTGGAAAGCCTCAAAGACCACCTGCGCATCCTCGCACAGAAGCATAAAGAGGAGATCAAGCATGACCCGGTTGCCCGCGCACGATTTCGGCAGCTTGCAGAGTCGCTCGACGTTGACCTTATCTCCTCTAAGAAGAACGTGTTTGCAGGGATGCTGGGACTGGGCGACTTCTACTACGGTCTTGCCAGTAGGGTGGTCGAGGTGTGCATTAAGGAACGGAAATTTTGTGGCTCGTATGTCCCGCTACAGCGTATTGTGCAGCTGATGAAGAAGCGCTACACTTCGGATGGTAAGGGTGGCAATCGCAACGACATCACGGAAGGCGATGTGTGCATGGCGCTGGATAAGCTGCATGTTCTGGGGGACGGCTACAACGTAGTAAAGCTTGGTGGCGTAAAGTACATTCAGACAACACCCGACGGGAGCCGCAGCGCCGACGATGTGCCATTGCTCGACAGTGTGTTGAGCAAGCGGGCCGAAGCGGTTGCGGCATATCGCGCGTCCAACGCGAAGAACGAACCCAGGTCGAAGGGCGGTGTGGTGTCTGCTACGCGCGTGGGGGCAGGGATCATTCCGTGGTATCGTGGTGCGGCTCCTGGTGCTGATGCCAGCGAGAGCGACCACGAGAGTGACTACTCCAACGTCCCTCTCGATGTTCAGTGCGTGGCGCTCACTCAGTGGCAGCTCGAAGAGCGGCTGATGTGGCGCCCGCACCGCGTGCAGGCGGTCCTAGAGCGGATGGTGCAGAACGGGTCAGTGTGGGTAGAGAAGCCGGCCAAGTGGGGCACGGCAATGTTGACGGGTGATGACGACAGCTTGGCGTGGGGCTCCGCGATGACCGCGACGGAGGTGCGCGAGGGGGAGATGGTGTACTGGTTTATCGCCCTCGTGCTCCAGGACGACGGTGCATTGTAGAATTGCTGAGGGAACGTGATTCTCTCACAGGAAAGGTAATAAGACTCCTGCTCGATTTCGATGCCGCGCGGCTAGTCTTTTCTTGCTTAGATATATATATATATATATAT
>NW_008825745.1:0-26999 GCF_000691245.1 Trypanosoma grayi | reverse complement strand
ATATATATATATATATATATTGTTTTTGTTTTGTGTGTGCGCCGCCTTTTCAGCGAATAAAGTTGCTTACTCCCCATCTATATTTCGTGCAACCTCTCTGTCTTTCCAACGAGCCGTTGGACGCCCACTCTGTTTCCTTCTGATGGATGAAGATTGCTGGTTATGTTCCTCGTTGTGTTTTTTTGTTTTAGTTTTCTACTCTATTTGCGTCTCTACCCCTCTTCCTTGTTTGGCGTGGTGACGGGGCGCTGTGATTTAGCACAGCCGTCTGGCAGCCAGTGCACAGCAAGCCACGCGCAGTAGTCACATTTGGCGGTGGGCTGCGCACAATACATTGTCAGAGGGGAAAAGAGAACAAGAAGCATAAACAAAAGGAAGAAAGAGAGGGATTGAGGAGGAGGAGGAAGTGTGGAGTAGGGTCTTCTGCTGTTGTAGTTGCGATTGCGCAGCACCTCTCTCACTTTCACACACACTTTCTCTCTCGTTTGCTCGCTCCTTCTCTATCCTTCCACCGGTATCGTGGTAGTTGTGTTGAGCCGTTGATGCCGGGCAGCAGTGTAGCGCTAGCTCAGAGTATCACGGAGAAGTTTGAGGTGTTCATCTGAGCGTCATGTTTGACAAGCTTGTAGCGGGGCTCGTTACGAGTTACCTTGGGAAGTACTTTGAGAACGTCAATAAGGACCAGGTGAAAGTGTCCCTATGGAGCGGGCACGTGCGGCTTCGGAACCTGCGCTTCCGCAAAGACGCCCTGCGCGCCTGGGACACTTCTCTCTGTGTCAAGGAAGGCTTCATTGATGAGTTAACGGTCGCCATTCCGTGGACACGGCTGCAGTCAGAGTTTGTCGTTGTTGTGGTAAAAAAGGTGCGGGTTGTGCTGCAGCAGAAGAAGGATGCAGGCTATGATCTGGAGCGTGAAAGAGAAGAGGCGTATGAGCGTAGATTATATCAACTCAAGGTATTTGATGCGCTTCTACGTCAAGAGGAAGGGAATGATGAGGAGACACATGTCACTCTTTTCGGCAGCAACCCTGTTCCCTCGGAGGGAACAGAAAGAGAGGTGAACGTAGATGCGCAGAAGGACGCCACGTTTTCCGCCCGTCTGAAGGCAAGCATCCTCAACAATGTCCAGCTGAAGCTGGAGGATATCGTTGTGCAATACGAAGGGTGCTGCACTTCCAGAGGAGGAGGAGGAGGAGGAAGAGGCGTCGCGATCGGAGGCGAGCCGAGTGTTGGCCACGATTATCACGCTCTTGCCATTGTGCTGGAGCGCTTCCAGACCTACGCGTGTGGCTCCAACTTTGAACCGCATTTCACCGCAGCGAAGGAGCGAGTGCTGTACAAGAAGGTGGAGCTGGAGGGCATGCGCGTTCTCCTAAATGACGTTGCTGTGTCGATGCATGCAGCTCACACTAACTACGATAACGATAATGACAAAAAAGATGACCCCCAAGAAGGGGAGGCGGTGATTGAAGAAATAAGCAAATTGTCAAGGCCGATGGCGTCAGCATCGCTCCGAAAGCCGCGCTCTGTGTGGCGTCACCGCATCATCCCCCCTTTTGGGGCTGTGGCTCATGTGCAGTACCAACCCGTGCCGTACCGTGCCGACATTCCGACGGCTCGCATCGACGTGCACGTTGACGGCCTGCGCGCTGCGGTTGGTGGGGAGCAGCTGCGAATGCTTCGCGCCCTTTGGAGAGAGGTGCGTGACGGAGAGGAGTACGACGCGCTGCGCCGATTCCGTCCCATTGGTGAACAACAACAGCGGCCCACCGACAACCCAGCTGCGTGGTGGCACTACGCCATTCAAGCTACGCTGTATTGTGTCCGTCGCCGCCGCGAACGAGGAGTGTTTGTGTGGGAAGCCTACAAAAGGATCAAGGCAGCACGAGAGGAGTACATGGAGTTGTTTAGACGTGCGCGACGGGAGCAGATTGGGGTGAACTGGCTTGCTCCACTCACAGAGGAAGAGGCACGCCGGTACCGCGAGCTGGAGATGGACCTTCCGATAGAATCTGTCAAACTGGCACGGCGCCTCGCCTACCACAGGGCACGCTTAGAGCAAGAGAACCGCTACGCCATATTAAAGAGACGACGGCAACAACAACAACAGCAGCAGCAGCAGGGGGAAGAACACTTAGAGGGGGAACCGGATGTTGTTGCCGTGGGTGAGCCAGTCTCGTCTGTGGTAGAAGGTTCAAGCTGGTGGAGCTGGATGAATTTTTCGAGGATTCAACAGGCGTCTGGTAATGTTTCTGGCACCGTTGAAGAGGACAGCCCGCAGATCCGTGCTGAAATTGAAGAAATGATGCAACTCGTGTACGCGGAGCGTTGGACAGCGGCACAGCGTCTCGCCATTGCCAAAGAGTTCGGTATACCAGAGAACGAGGTTGAGGACCTCGCCGACGCGGGCAATGCATCAAAGCAACCGCTACTCGGTGGCTTGCAGTGGCAGCTGAACCTTCACGTGCATTCACTCGGGCTGGTGCTCTGCGACAACACTGCAGCATCTGTCCCCTTCGCGACGTTAGCGATGGAAGGGCTATCTGCCAGCCTAGCATGCGCTGTGAGCCGTTGCTTTGAATTCACACTTGATGTGGAGGAGTATATAGCTCTGTCCCATTTGGAAGAGCAGTCGTACGTGGTGAGCGTCCTTCGCGTGGCGAAGGAGCGGTACGCCCTCGAAGGTGATGGAAAGGCAGCGATGTCGCTGTCGCTGAAGCGGGTTGGTCCCTGCAGCTGGACGGAGTACGGCAACATAGTCACAACAGCGCCATACGAGCTACGCCTGCAGTGGAACCCGACGGACTTTAGCCTCGATGTGCCGTTTCTGCGAGCCTCTCTTGATTTTTTCTGGGCCTCCTCCACCGCTTTGTCATCGGCGTCGCTGGGCACGGGTGCGTCCAGGACGTTGGAGCAGCGACGGCACCATACCACCGACGCGAAGACACAGCGCACGGTCTTGATGATGACAGTTGAGCGGGAATTTCTGTGCGATTGGAAGTTGCAGGTGTGCGGCCTGCGTGTTGTTGCTGCAGAAAACGAGCGGCATGCCAGCCGTGTCACTCTGCGCCGTCTGGAGGTGCGGAACGATCCTGCGAGAAAGCTTGAGAAGCGGTGCCGCATCCAGAAGGCCAGCAGCGTGCCGCCCACGACTGATGTCTTCGGAGACGATCCAGACGATTGGGTGAATTATGTACACGCCTGCGTGGAGGGTGCGACGGTGGAGTGTCTCTTTAATGCGCCACACTCGGAGACGTTCTGTGGTGGCGACGCCACCTCCGAGCGGCAGTGTGACAGCATTGCCTGCCTCCCACGTCTTGAGATGTGCTTCAAGAAGAGCGTGATGCTGCACCGCAGTCCGTCTGTGCCGCTCCTTTCGCTGTCTCTCACGATGGAGCAGCCGCTGCAGTGCCGCTGTTCACGTCAAAGCCTCTCCGTCCTTTGCACCTCATTCTCACTCATTACCGACTTTTGCCACATCGTGACACAGCGGGTGGCGGTGGCAGCAGCAGCAGCAGCAACAACGACAACAACAACAGCAGAGATGCGTGATGTGTCACTTTCTACCTCTGGCGTATCCTTCCTTGCCAAGGTCTGCGCAGTGGATGAGATGTACCTTGTCGAGCATGAGCCCTCGGCACGGTCGGCGCAGGAACGATTCTACCGCGCTCAGGCGGAGGCGCCTGACGCCGCGGACGCGTGCCGCCGAGTAGAGGTGGGGGTTGGCCGGATGATAATCTATCACGCCACACGGCCTTCTTTTCCGAGTCACTTCATCGAGCTGCAGCGCCGCCATCTGCACGTTGTCCGCGACGCCGCAGAGGTGAGCGTGTTTGTGGAGTTCGGTGGTGTCTCGCACGACTGCCGCAACGGTGTACTGGCGGCGAAGCGTCTGCTCTTCGACAAATGCGGGTTCCCGCCCCTCGAGAGCATGGCGTTGCTCGAGGCCCACGTGGAGGAATGGTGCCGACAGCACAGGGGTCGTGCATCGGAAGAGAATGCAGTGGTGGAGGAAAGGGAAGAAGAAAAAGTGAGGAGGGCGTATCAAATTGTGTGCTGTGCCTCCCGCACGCGTCCGTGCCGTCGCGTTAATCTAAAATGCAGCGATGAAGAAGAGGCATGGCGCCTTGCCGACGCGCTCGAGTTGCATGCAGTTGACCGGCACGTTTTCGCCGTTCCGCCTGATCCAACGCCTGCTGAAGAGGATGACTCGAAGGAAGTGGAAAAGGGGCCGTGCATGCTTGCCATTGATGTAGTCACACCGCAGCTGACGCTGCTCCTCCATGATGAAACGCTTAGCCCTGTTAGGTACATCACGTTGTCACCACCCCACGAAATCGTGCTCACTGCGCCGAAATTCTCGTATGTGCAGCGGAATGAGGAAAGGGAATTTAACATCAGTGCGTCAGGTCTCTCCGTGCTGGCGCGGGCGCGCAGCGTGATGCAGGTGGTAGCTGGGGAGACAGCGGATTTCGCCAGCGAAGACCCATCGATGCATGTGTCCTTCCGGATGAAGCATCGGCCGTACCCCCACGCGGCGCGCAAGTACACGGATATTACAGTCTCAAAGAGCGTTCAGCTGGCCTTCTCAAGTGAGCTGATGTGCGTTGTTGAAATGCTGTGGGATCTCACGGGGATCCTGACCAACCAGATATTTGGTCATGTGGTGTACCCCTCCATTCCGTGGCGTAACGAGATGGAGGCACCAGCAGCGGCAGAAATTGAGGATGTTTGGCGGCTTGATCGAGCAGGTGGACTTCTGCAACAGAACCTCGTGTCTATCGCTGTGGAGCACCTCATTTTCTCATTCTACTACCCGTCCGATGGGTACGAAATGGCGGCAGCATCAACTTTATCGGCTGCTGATGTTGACGGCGGTGAAGTGAAGTGTGGCGCCACGCCCGCGGCAGTGATGGAAGGTTGCAAGGTAGATGTCAACTGGAGTAACACGAATGCCTGTAACAAAATAAGCTGCGTCTTGCAGCGTCCGCGCATGACAATGCTTCATGTTCCTTCAGGAGAACACATCCAGGTGGTACAACCGATGTTGAACAGCACCGATTCTGATTCGAAAAGCAGCATCCCTTTCTGCCCTTACGTTTCCGTGTCCTTCACAATTCACCGCGAGCCACCGATACTCTCGGCATCTGACTTCATTGCCAATGGAGGGCGTGCTGGTTATCGTTACACGCACCACCTCGAGCTCTCGGGAACACACCTCAACATGGTCTACTGGCATCCGCAGTTGTGGGATCTCACCGAGATTCTATCCCGCGGTGTCATCTCCCGTGCGGCAACGCTGGTGTGGAGACAGCCGTACATTGCCGGTGCTGTGGCGCTGCGCTGGCCGCAAGTAGGTGCCCCGATTGCGCCGTTTTCGTGGGCTTTACTGCACAAGCACATCCAACTATCGAACGTCGAGCTCACGCTTCCTCACGAGAACGTCCACGTGCCAGCCGAGCTCTGGGGAGCCGTTGAACTTCTTTGTTTCCAGGACAGGCTTGCTGTGAACAGCGACCAGCACACAAGTGGCCAGCAGCACTGCGTGCGCCATGTCTCGACGCTGACGCTAGAGGGCCTTGAAATTCACGGCCTCCGAAGAAAACGTTATAGTGCCAATCATTCTCCAAACACGGTAACCATAATGAACCGTATGAATTTCCAGCTTGAATTCTCGTATGAGATGTTTCGTGCAGGTGGCTGGAAGGTCCCGCGACTCCGTCGTTTCCGTGTCGTTCTTCCCGATGATGCCGTCTTCTGCGGCACCACACACCAAATCGCTCTTCTCATTGAGTGGCTTTATGCCAACTATATGAGGTTTCCGTGGACCGGGAAGTTTCTGCCTAAGAGAGTATCTGTCGATCCGTTCATCACTGCATGTGGTGGTGGTGGCGCAGAATCCAACTCTTGGACGATAGACGTGGGCTACGTCTGTCTACGCCTGCGGGACCCGCCGCAGGCTGTCCGCTGTGTTGAGGATGCAGCCTCGTTCACAACCTTTGAGCGCACCGCTATTGACATTGCGGTTGTGGTGAATCGCCTCAGCGTTGAGCTACAGTGGGAGCCGAGTGGCGCCTTCTCGTCTCACACCGATGTTGGGGAAGCGTCCGTGTGGCAGATTAGCCAACTGGCGCACAGTCGTGGTGCGTTTCTACGCCACCCTGGCGAGGTGGTCGACGAGTCCTTTCGCTTCCTTTGGTTTCACCATGTGGGGACTCCCGCTGCTTCTGCTAAGACAACAACAACAGCAGTAGCAATGGCGGAAGCAATGGAAGCACAGCAAACGGCAGGTAGAAATGGGAGAAGTGATAATGTTGCAAGGGGTCTACTGGCGTTACAGATTGCGTACGGTGTAACGGTTGAAAGAGGAGAGAAGGCTGTGGTCAGTCGCATAACACTTAACAGCGTCGACGTCACGCTTGTACCGTCTTTTTTGTACAACATTCGCGATTCCATTTTTGGACTGCGCGTCCGAAATGCATTTGGGAGAATGCTTCGTTGGGAACCTCGTGTGGCAGGTGTATTGCCTGATCCGCCGAACCCACGACTTCAGGACACTTCTACAGACCACGGCTACTCGCTTCACCTGCTGAATCTCACGGTGCCACATCTTCCTCGCCGTCATCAGTGCGTGGTGCCTTTGTTTTTCGCCTCCATTCTGAACATAGAGGTCCGAGCCTCCTCGGCGAAGTACGGTGAGAAGAGCGTGTGGTCCATGTCTATTGACAGCATCGTTAATAATGGTATTGTAGTGAGCGGAAGCACATCCGAGAACGGCTTAAAGCTTCGCCCTGTCTTGGTGCCGCAGTTTCGGGGCCAGCGCGGCGGAGATGCAGAGAAGGCGACTAAACTCTTTTATGCAAGAAAAAGGGAGGCGGGTGGTATCGAGGGCGTCCTCGCCTCCGTTTGGATTGTGGTTCCGCTCAAAAAGGAGATATTTGCTTTGTATAGGGTCTTTTCGAAGGGCGAGTACAAGCAGCTGCAGTGGCTGGTGACATATTTGGAAGAGCGGCGGGCGTGGCGGATTGGCACGCTGCGCAGCAGCACACATGGCCAACGGCTTCCAGTCCGCTTTGCCATCAAGACATCATGCGTGGTGGTGGCGGACCATGAGTCAGTCGTCGCTGGCAGCCCTAATCTTGGCCGCGGCGTAGTTTACAACCTTGGAGACACCACAATCAGTAAGGACGTTGATGGCGACGGTGAATTTCATATCGCGCTCAGTGCTGCAAACGTCAAATCGTTGCAGGATGACACACAATACGTCTTGAAGCCAATGGGAGTTGACATTTCTGGACGGCTCCAGGGGGATGGGATGTGGGAGGTGCAAATACGCGTTGATGCGATCGCCATTCATGTAGAGCAGTCCCTGTATGAGCTTCTGCTGTACAGTGCTGTGAGACATTTTGTCGCGACGGAAGCCGAGTTACTGGAGGCCACTGCCGCTGATGAGGAGGAGACCACCATCCTCCCCCACCTGCCAATGGGTGACACCCTTGTGTCAGCTGCTTCTGTAGTAGCAGGGAGTGCATTTTCATCATCGCGAAAAAAAGTGAGCCTTCGAGTACAAATTGAGTGGGATTCCTTCACGCTTCATGTGTTGCGAGACACCGTCGGATTTTTTGTTGAATCGGGAGAAATGACTGCATTGTACGATTCACCTGCGCCGGACAAAACGCTGCGAGACAACAAAAACAACAGCAACAGCCCAAAGAGGATACATGTGAGTCTGACCTCCGTCACACTGGGTATGGACGACGGGGTGCACTTCCTGAACTTGCAGCCACTTCTGTCATCTTCGACTGACGAGGCTTCGGCTACTGTTGGCAAGGATCAACGTCTCTCGTTCCGCCTCGATGCACGCAACAAGGAGGAGGATATACATGTGAACTTTGGCAAAGCTGTAGTGTTTCTAGAGACGAACACAATGCTATCTCTGCTCTCGACGCTATACGAGCCTTACCGTAGGATCGTGCTTCCGGAGTACCGTGTACTCGAAGTGAAGTATATTGATAGTAACGTCATTCTACGGGAGCGGCTTGTGTTGTCGAAACGCAAAAAGGTGCGGGTTGTGCGGGGGCGTTACAATCACATTACTATTGATGGCAACGGCCATGACATTCACTTTATCGACGCAGGCTCACCGCTCTTGTCACTCGGTGAAGGGCTGACGCTCCGCATCATTAATGCACGCATCCATCTGTACGGCAAGGCTATTGAGTACTATATGGCGGCAGCCAATGGCTCGTACGTCGTTGCAGATGCGACGCATAACACTATTGTTCCCTGTGTTCGTGACCCGATGGGCAATGCTCGTAGCACCAGCAGCGAGCTGGATCCAAGTGCGTCTGACTCTGACAGCGGCGGTGAGTTATCGCGTATACGTTCGGCTCACTGCAGTGTTTCTGGCGGCGGTCCGCTTGATACTGGGAATGAGGGCCCCCAGAATAATGGTAGTAATCGAGCTGCTGCTCCTCTTGCACCTTCTGGGAGTGATAGAGGTTGTGATGTTGAGGATGTGACTCGGCGAGTCTTGGGGAACGCCGTACTACTGCTGACGGTGCCGGAGGTGACAAGTGAGTCCTTGAGAACCGCGCGTCTTGCGCCGCAGCCGTCGCGTTCGCTGGTGCTGCTGGCGACGATGTCCGCCCGCGTAGAGACCGTGCGGCGTGGCAGTTGCGTTGAAGAAACCGGTACATTCGACCTCAGCGAGTTCGCCATGCGTTCCCAGTACCTCGACGCAGGCGGCTGTGTAACGGACGTCAGCCCACTTGTGTCAGAGTGGGAGGTAACGTTGCATACACACGCGAAGGGGCAGGCGAAGGGCCCGCTGCGGCGAAGCGTCGACGTGAGGTGCTCACACGGGATCGACATCCGCATCCGCTACGGCGACGTCTCCTTCTGCTGGCGGGCAGTGCTGCAGGCGCGGCAGGCGCTGGGGCATATTGAGACCAACGTGCTGGACGATGCGGTGGGCAGCACAGAGTTCTCGTCGCTGGTGGCGCAGCAGTTCCCTGACGAGCCGCTGGAGAACGGCACAACGGTCTTGTCGTTCAGCCTGCGGTACATCAGCGTGGACGTCGTTGATGACAGTACGAATGTCGATATCCCTCTCTTCCGTGGCCGCATCGAAAACCTCATCACACCGACGGCGGTGAAGGATGGGTCAATGCTCAAGCTGCACGTTTCATGCACGTGCAGTATCATTTTCTACAACTTTACCTCCTCCTCGTGGTGTCCGTTGTTGGAACCCGTCTTTCTTGATATCGTCTTGCGTCGGGAGCCAAATGTTTCGCTGGAGGATGTTAAACAGCGAAAGGGATCATTGCGAGCGGGACTTCATCTACGTGCGATGCGCGTGCACTTCTCGACGATGATGGCGGAGAATCTGCGCCGAATTTGGCTGCTGAAGGAGCGACTTGAGATTTCGCTATTCACAAGGAAGGGGAGAGGGAGCAACACTGGCAATAGCAACAGTAGCAGCCAAAACGACAAATCCACGGCATTATCGGCGTCAAAGCTAGAGTTTTACACGTACAAGGTAACACAGCACGTGGGAGGGAAATTGGAGATACAATTTGCGCACGATGACCAAAACCGTTTTCCCCCACCCTGTGTTCTAAATACTCGAGAATCACTTCAGTTCAACTTTCCCCGCATTGAGGGGCACGAGCTGCCCGCCTCACAGCACTGTTTGCTGGTGAAGTATCGACACAAAACGGAAATCGTGAATGTCGCGAGGACGGGGCGGAGCCTCGTCTGCCTCGGGCCCGACACGATGGGCAGCCAAATGGTGGTGGACGTCACTGTGGCAGAGGGACAGAAACTCGTCGACTTCCGCACAAACGTGGCATTCCGGAACGAGCTTCCCTTCGCGATCAATATCGGTGGCGTGGGGATAATAGAGGCCAATGAGGTGCTCCACGTGCCGGTGGAATGTCTGCGGCGGCGCACTTTATTCACGCCGCTCACGGGACGCAGGTGCAGCTCCGCCTGCTCATTGGGACTGAGCTATGATATGCTGCCTCATCTGTACGAACAGGACTTTCTGTGCTTCTGCACCCTTGACAATACGGAACAGGTGGAGTCGGCGAAGTTTACACGTGCCTCCAACACCTCCTTGCAACAGGCCGTCTTTTTCCTCCTTCGCTTCGGCACGAAGAGCTACGTTGGAGAATCGACACTGTTAGATTCCAGAGGGACCTTCGAGGCGGCGTTTTTCATCGTCAACGGTATGGGTGTGCCGATGCAGATTGGTCTCATGTACTGCGCAAAATCAAAAAGGCGCCGTCCATTTCTAGACTTCTCTGACAGCAACTATTACGAGCACATTGTAACGCTCGATATCGCAGCGGAGCAACGCTGCGCGATCACGCAGGTGAGCCCGCTGAAAGATATCTACGTTGACGTATTCATTGCACAGGCAAACGGGGAACCGATGGGGCGAGCGTGGAGCGGCAAGGGAAAGCGGCAGCCGCCTGCCCTTGTGCACACAGCCAATAAGCGTAACCGTGACCGCAGCATTACACTGCATGACTCGCGCGGTGCTACTATTATCCTGCACATTGAGTACACGCCTCGGGTGGTGACTATCTGGTGCCCCTATTGGATTGTGAACCACACTCCACATTATCTCCAGGTGTCCGACGTGCGGAAAGGAGCGCAGGTTGCAGGTCTGCGCAATGAAGAGGGAATCACACCCGGTGGTGATGCCGCGTACCTCGTCAACTCTGATCGCATTGAGAAGCTGGGCGACAAGTCACACTTATATCTGCGCATTGGGCGACACTCTTCGACCGGCCTCCTGAAGTGGACCTCGTGGTCCAGTCAAGTTCCCATTGGGGCCCTGCAGGAGTGCGGTGTCGTGAACTGCAACTGCACCAAGAAGGTGAGTGTGTCGTTGTCGTACTCTGTAAGGTTTCTTGGTGGACGTACAAAGGCGACACGAGTCATCACCTTGAGCCCTCGATGGATTCTGGAAAACCATACTGACTTGCCACTCGCTTTTCGTCAGTGCCGAATCACACTGGAGGATGAGAGCAACTCACTACTACAGTCCGTCGTGTTAGCACCCGACAACAGTCACATTGTCGACTTCAGCAGTGAAGGTGAGGCGGCGAACGCCATTCAAGTTAAGTTACCAGACAATAAGGAAGCGGGTATTCAGTCCTGTCAGTGGTCGCAGCCCCTTGGCATCGACACACTGGGTGACGAAGCATTTAACTTGCGTTACGAAACAAATCTTAAAACACGCCCACACAGTGGCGTTGCGTCCAGCACAAATCTCGTAAGAAATATTTGTGATGCAGATTGTGAACAACTGTGTGTCACACGCGCTGGTTCTGATGTCTTGATGGTCTCGTGCTATCGCCGTGGTAGCATCATGCACGTCGTTGTCTCTAGGCCCCAACGACCACCATATGTTGTTGAGAATCGTACCATGTACACGGTGTACGTGCGGCAGCGGGATAGGCCACAACACATGGTTCTGTATCCACGTACCACCCGCGGCTTTGCGTGGGAAGATGCCAATTCACGGCCGGTGATGGAGTTGTGGGCAGCGGAAGTCCCGGATACGCGAGTGAAGCCTGTCCTTATCAACTTTGAGCCACAGGCTGTGGTGAAGCGAGGTGAGCAGTTGCATCAGGAACTTCATCTTCCAGGCGGTGTTGTTCTGTTTGTACGGGTACGTGGATTGGGCCGTATGAGCTACGCCATTAGTGTGACTACGGAGGATGCCATTGACGCCTTCTGTTCCCTCCCTTACTTTCAGTACTTCTTTCAGCTGGAGGTGGACAGCGTACACGCACTTCTATCCGACGAAAATGAGGATTTTATTCTCCTCACAGTGAAGCCGGTGCAGCTCTCCCTTTCGCAGGGCAAAGAGGCTGATGGTGGCAGCGGGGATGACCAAGTCTTTGAGTTCTCCCTTCGTGTCATTCAGATCGATGATGAACGTTCTTGTGCGAAGCAATGTGTTGTAGCGCAGTTGGTAGATGCCAAACCCTCCACGATTCGCTTTGCACGAAAACTTCTCCGCTCAGCACCCATCTTGTACATTAAAGAACTTCTTATCAACACAAACTCCATTGAGATGCACCTGGAGGACTCGTTTATATTTCATGCGATGAACTACTGGGAGAGGTTACGTGTCGCACTCGGCTGTGGAAGTACGACCACAATTACACGTACACAACTCGGTGACTCTTCGTGGACATCAGAGCTCGTGCTATTCAAGAAAGGGAAGTACGTGAAGGATGAGTGGAAGCAGTACGTAGTATTTATGGATCATCTCCTCATTGAGCAGGTTACCATCTCCATCTCGCTCTACCGCTCACCAGGGGCGCAGAACGATCCCATGTGGGAGCGTCTGGGTTACTTGAGTCTCTTCATCCGTTCCGTACAGGACGCACGTTTTGTGTGGCGGCGCATTGAACAACGGGGTGTTTATGAGACCCTGTGGCTGATCGGTGTCTCGTACTCTTCATACTACAAACATCAGGCGTTTCAGCAGATGCCGAACGTTGTACACGTCGTCGGCTTGGATATGATGCGTGGTTTTGTGACGGATCTGCTGCAAGGCTACTTCTCGTCCGCCGTTATCACGAACATTGGTCGGACCAAGGTACGTGTCAAACGTCGAGCGGAGGCGCACTTTATGGATGATGAAAAGCCGCTGGAAAATGAGGAAGAAGTCATGGTTATTCAAAGCCTTGGCGAGGATCAAACGGAGTACCTAGACAGTGGGGTTGCACTCTTCCTTCCACACACTAATGGTCCGACGAATTTCATGGAGACGGAGGAAGTGTGCACGCCGGCAAATTCAACGGCGCCCAACCGTGGTTCTGCGTCGTGGGGATCTGCTGACGACCACGTCTTGATGTCCTCTTTGGTACGGCACAGGGCCAATATCATTGAATTAGCGCTGCGTTCACCATGGAGCGCATTCTGCGCGCGTGTCAATGATAGTGAGCTCCGTGAGTATGGTGTGTTTGCCGTTCAGCGCCTTCTGCGAACGCTGGAGTTTGTCAACGCTGCCTTGTTGCAATGGCAGCTGGATGACCTCGACTCAGGTAGAGGAAAAGGGCGCCGAGGTGGTGAAGATGGTAGTTCTGCACCGAATGCTAGTGGGCAATGTGGGCGCTGTGAGGAAATTGAACTCATGCGGGCGCGGCATTTTGAGTCTGATAGCTTTAGTGTGCTGCCACACCCCTCGTCTGGTCTCATTACGTGGGCAGAATTCGCCCACCACATCTCGTGGAGCGAGTTTGTGCAGATCTGCCTGTCATCGGAGGTGCGGCAGTACGCAGGGATGGTGCTGCGGTCGCTGGTGGGGAGGTCAAAGAATGTGATGCGCCTTGACGATGGTGAGCAGTGGATTCTGGACGTTGAGGAAAGGGTATGAGGGGTGCCTTGGCAGAACTCTGGGTGGTGTGTTTTTATGCGTCTGTGATTGTGGGTAGCATGATGGGGAAGGTGCTTGTGGTGCTGCGTGATCCTTGCTTGTGTGCGAATGGAATAGTTGGTGCTGTGGGAACATGATTATGTACTTGCGGTGCATTGGGAAAGGAGCGGTTCTGCACCAGGGGGGGGGGGCGTACACAACATTTTCCTTTCTTTTTTTTTTTCCTTCTTCTTCTTCCTCTTCTTGGCCTACAGAATTTTTTGTTTTTCACGATCCCCTCCCACGCTTACACACACACTTACCATCGTCCTATAGACTATCAGACAACCTGGTAGTAGTGGTAGTGTGTTCTCCTGTTTGCGTTTTTGTGTGAAAAGAATAGCGCAAGCGAGTATTGGTATTTTAGGTGCATGTCCCCAAAAGGGATGGCAACAAGGAGTATGCAACTCAGCTTTATAGCAACCGGTGCAATGAGTCAACGCTCAAAAAACGTGGACGTGAGCCCAGCTTATGAAGAAAAAGACTGCCCGTTGGAGCTCGGCACCGATGAAATGTTATGCGCTGAGAATGGTTTTGCCTCACCATCCTTTTTTCCGCACAGCACACAAAGCGACAGTGTGTGTGGGTCGTCGCTTTCGTCCGTCTCTGGTATCTCGCTGGCGACGCCGCGGTGGCGGTACAACCGACATGCGTCGATGGTGTCGGGTGCCAATTGGATGATGCCGGAGGAGCCTCTGGAGTGCGACACGCCCCTGGGCTGGAGCAGTGCATCTGTTGCAGCTGCGGTTAATTCTGCCACTGCGGTAAGCAGCGCAGAATGCACGTTGTGTGGCCAAAGCCTCGCATGCGACACATGCGCTGGGTCATTGATTCATCGATCCGGTAGACTATCCTCGAAGTGCAGGACATACGATGAAGCTGAGAAAGAGCCCTCTGTTGACGCACTTGCTGTGGGGATGTGTCGGCCCAACGGCATCGCCCCGTGAGGTATGTGTGGCGAACGCAAGTGCAGCACCTGCTACTGGTGTCATTCGCATGTATGAACGCCAACACATTGTTACTGGCCTTTCCCCAATAGCGAGCCCGCAAAAAGCTAGACAGGAGCGTGAACCACGCCGTATGTAATTAACTGTTGTAGCGTGGTGGTCGTATTGAGTTGTGGTGGGTATAGGTATCAGAGCTATTTTTATTCGAAATGGACACTTTTTTCGCAAAGATCGCTCCCTCTTTGGCCCAGGGTCATTATCTGTGTGGTTTATGCTGCGAATGATTAATGTATCTATTTTCTTCTTTTTACCTTGTTTTTCTGCACATCTGAATCCCCTTCCTGCAGGATTGGAAAAAATTATTATTGTGTGTCTGCCACCTGCGCGTAAGTTGAACTTCACATCTTTCTGAACATCTCTCTTTCTGTGTGTCTTTCTGTTTGTACTTTCGTGTGCGTGTGTGTAGGTATTTTCCTACCAGTATGTTGTATTTTAAATTCGTGTTGGGCAGCAGGAGGTATGGGCATCGAATGTAGGCGGCGGCGGCTGTGTGGCGCCGCGTTGCTACGGAACGCTGCCGTCACACATGCACACACGCACACTTGTACACTAACAAAATCAAGTGTTGTGTTCTTGGCTCGTTTGACTAATTTTTTTTTTTCCCCACCCCACTTCTGTAGCTTGAGTAGACATTACGGATGCACACCGTGTATCGTTCAACAAAAAGGAAAATCGCTTCTATCAAATCAAAAACAAAGCGGATCAATACCCACTGCAAAGAATTTACATACGACGAAGGTTTCTTTCTCATCATCCCCCCCTCATTGTGTTATCTGTGTATTCTGAAACTGTGCCTTTTTTTCGTCTCGATCTGCGGTACGGAAAGGAAGAGAGTTTTTCATAATTCTTCCTTCACGTAGGCACAGGTCCCGCGCCACCAAGCTGTGTTTTGTTTGTTTTTCTATCTGCGTATGCTTGTGTGAAGCTGGCGGCTCAGTTGGTAAAGGAAGAATGCAAAAGCGTTAGAGGAATGATACATATACATATATATACCATTGCAACTATGTATGCGGGCGTATATTTCCCCCTTGGGCGCCTGTGTGCCTCTATGTGCCCTGTGTANGCGGTCGTTTACAGCGCGTGAAGAAACTTCAGGTACTCTTCATATATCCCCCCTCCCCACACATACAAGAAAAAAATTCAGTTTGTTGTTTGTTTGTTTGTTTGTTTTTGAATCAAGATCGTTTTTTTTGATCCATTTGGATATCTAATGAAGCAAACCTCCCACTGAACCTTCACCCCCTCAGTACTTCTTGCACTTCTTAGTGAGGCGCGCTACTTCTATGTGCAGCATTGTGCCAAACGGAGTCTCTGGAGCGTTCGCAGTTCAGAATATTCGTTCTTCTGTCTACATAAGGGTGCCTGCTGCAACACGGAGTGGTGGAAAGCGTCATCCCTGTTGCTGCCGCAATATAAGTGCGTAGAAGTGTTCTGGGGGTGTGGAGGGGAACAGCCGGAAACAATTGAAGCCAGTGTGGGGGGATTACATCCATGCATACATATACATATATATACCATTGCAACTATGTATGCGGGCGTATATTTCCCCCTTGGGCGCCTGTGTGCCTCTATGTGCCCTGTGTATGCGGTCGTTTACAGCGCGTGAAGAAACTTCAGGTACTCTTCATATATCCCCCCTCCCCACACATACAAGAAAAAAATTCAGTTNATCCCTGTTGCTGCCGCAATATAAGTGCGTAGAAGTGTTCTGGGGGTGTGGAGGGGAACAGCCGGAAACAATTGAAGCCAGTGTGAGGGGATTTTATATATATATATATATATATATATATAAGGAGGCGGCTCAAAATAGGTCCTGTGACGTTCTACCTCTTTTTATCTGCTGGACAGTAGAAGTGGGGTCAGAAGCGACGAATGGAGCGGGTGGGTTCTATTTTGCGTTCAACTGTGTGCTGTTGTTCCCATTAGTGATTATTATGCGCTCTTTTTCCTAGATGCCTCCATGATGAATGCGCCGCAAACAGTAGCAGATATGCATGGTAGATAAAATAATTAAACAAGCAGAATGGGGAAAAAATTACCGAACGAGTCTGTCGACCCGTTTATGGACGCTCTAATGTAATTTTGTCTGTAGCGGGATCCAGGCGTGTCTGGGGAGACAATAGGTGTTCTTGGTACCCTCCTTCGGTATTCTGTCACCTTACATGCTCTGTTATGATGGGTATTGTTTTTTTTTCCTTTAGCTATCCTTCTGTTTCTCTCTTTTTCTCTCATGTTGATGTTGTTTCTATGTGTATGCATGCGTTTCAGCGCATTGCTGGAAAAGTGAGTGAGGGGGGTCGTTTGATATGCAGCAGCAGCGTCCTCCGCGAGCGCCGTGGGGCCAAGTCAACTCCAGTAGTGCACGCCAACAACAGCAGCAGTCGTCTGCACTGTTGGTCAGACCCGCTAATGTCCCGCGACCTGCCTTCACGGCGACAAAAGCAACGCCCCGCCGCACCGATTCTGTGGAGATGAAAGGCAAGAGGAGTGCATTTGAAGTGGCATACGAGGAGTCCCTAGCGCAGCTCGCGCTGCTGCAGCAGAAACTGGAACAACAGGCCGCGGCCTCACTCCAGCTGGAGCGCAACACGCTGGAGTACTACTACACGAATGCCATATGCTTTGAGAGCTACGATGGCGAACGAGTACCACAGCAGAACAGTGGCTGGCATCACTACTACTTCACTAGTGTCATAAGCCACGCCAGGCGCGAGCGGCGAGAGAGACGCATGCGCGAGGAGCTGCAGATACAGGATGAACGGCGTCGAGTGCAAGTGCTTGAAGACGATGTGCGCGAGCGCATTCTCAAGGGGGCGCTGGAGGAGCAGCGAGGCGGTGTGGCCGAGGTCGAGGCGGACAACAACACGTTGCAGCAGCATCTCGCACAGAGGGTGGCGGAGGGGCAGCGCTGCCGCGAGTGCCTGCAGCAAGAGCAGGAGAGGCAGACGGCGCTGCAGCAGCAGCGAATGGACTGCGAGGCGAGGATCCGGAAGCTGGAGGCGGGAAAGCGGGAGCAGATGGAGAACGCGGACGCCACGCGCCTGCAGGTGTGCGAGCAGCGCGCAGAGCTCGCGGTGGCGCAGGCGGAACTGCAACGGCGCGAGAAGGTCGTCAGTGACCTGCGTGAGGCGATTGGGCGACTCACACGGAAGCGAAGGCAGCGCGGGTGAGTGGGGAGGGTACAGAATCTACCTTTCTCTCGTTTGCTTAGCGTTGTGTGGTGTTGTTGTTGTTGTTTTGCGTTTTTGTCGTCGTTGTTGATATTAGATGCACAAGAGAAGCAGTTTGTTGTTTTAACTCTTCCTCTAGTTTCATGTATGTGTGTTTGTGTATGTGCCTGAGCTGCTGTCTTCACATTTCATACGGCTCTCTTGTGGCAGCGGCACTCCTCTGTCTTCTCTCTCTCTCTCTCTCTCTCTTGTCCCCGGTTGTTGTTTTTTGTCTCTGTGTGTTGAAGTAATTGTCCTTGCTTTCCGTTCTTCTCGCACGAGGAGGGGTAAAAAGGAGAGCGCGAAAAAAGAAAAGAAAAAGTCAGGAAGAAGGGTGGTCAGTGGCTGTTTGTTGTGAGGGAGCCAGAAGGAAAGGAGAAGCGGCACACTCTCACCCAGGTGATTTCGGCTCGCTGCGGTTTCTCTCATCTCCTCGCATTGCAGGCACACATACACGCACAGAGAGGGAGAGAGAGAGGGGGGGGAGGGAAAACGCTAAAGGGAAGGGCAAGCAGAGAAAAGGGCACCCAACGGATCATTGTCATCAATGAGTTCGGAGAGCCTTTTGTTGCAGCAGATCGGCAACGCTTGCCGTGACGGCTTCCTTAGCGCAGCGGTCGTGGCGGACATCAAGACCTACTTGGCCGCACCCTTTAGAACGAGCAGCGCTGTTCATGCTTCCGCTATCACCGCCACTACTACTACTACTGCTGCTCCCGCTTCACAAGCAGCACCGGCGTTTGGTGTTTCTGGCGCAATCGGTACTTTTGCTGGCCTTTCATCCGCCACTGCTTCACAGGTACAACAGCAACAGCAGCGGCTTGCGCTCTTGGGTGCAGTGGGGGATAGTCCGGCGACTCAGGCTGGTGCACTTGACGTGGTGAACGAGCATGTGACGCGGGCAAGATTAATGCTTAGTCTCCTCGTGCTTTGCGGTGAGCCTGAGCGGTTGGGCGGCGTCAACGACGCGATAGCGATCGTCGCATCGGGTGCAGCCATCAACATTCTGCAGTTTATCAAGGCAGAGGTCTCGCCCGCAGCGTTGTCGCCTCCCAGCCACGGCTCGNTCGGGTGCAGCCATCAACATTCTGCAGTTTATCAAGGCAGAGGTCTCGCCCGCAGCGTTGTCGCCTCCCAGCCACGGCTCGGCCTCCTCCGTCTTCGCCTCGCACGGCAAGTCGAACCCCGTCCTACTCGCCGCGCAGTGCCTCCTGCTGCTCACGCGGCACTTCCAGATGGAGGAATCTTTCGTCCGGGAGCTCTGCGGGCTGCTGGAGTTGTTGCTGGAGGAAGTGCGGCGGCACACACACAACACCCCCATGAACTCGGCGTCGTTTCGCCAGCATCCATCTACCGCTGCTATCTGCGCCGTGACGTGGCTCGTGACGGCATCGCTTGTGAATGCCCTGACGGTCTGGAGAAAACTGCGTGACTCCTTTGGTCAGACCAAGGCGAACGTTCTAATTCACAGTAACATTGCAGCTGAAGTGGAAGGGTGGGTGGCGAAGCTGCGATCTAAACTGAAACACTCACAGACGTCAGGGTCACTATCATTTTCCGCCAGTGGGCCCCGTGCGACTGGCCAGCAACAACAACAATATGATGCGTCCTGGCATGCCAGTGATGGGCAGCATAAACACTGGATGACACTTGTGGATGGCTACATCAGCATTGTTGTGCTGTCGGTCGGTGTTTTTCTGTGTGGAAAGGGCGAAGAGCGTGGTCTCGACAAAGTGGTTGAGGCGTTCATTGGCGATCGCCTGCAGTCGCCCAACGCTGTGTACCGTGGCAAGGTGATGAAGTATTTCGTGCAGCTGGCACCGGCGCAGGCCACGCTCATCATTCCACTGGATGCCGTCTACATTGTTCCGTACGAACTAGCAGCGTACATGTTTGATGAAATGCTTCCTGCAATTAAGCACGTGGCAGATATTGATGTACGTTCATGTGTGCGGTACTTGGAGACGTTGCAGGCCGGCACAGAGGCCTTTCCGAATGATAAGGCCAGAATTGCACTGGGAACAAGAGGAACAACAGCAGCAGCAGCAGCAGAAGGAGGAGGAGGAGGAGGCATGACAGCAACGGGGGGCTTGCAGATGTACAGTGCGGAGATGGTGGTTCGAGACTACGAGGAGCCGTTCATATCGGAGACGGCGCACATTCTTCAGGCACTCACTGTTTGCCTCGAGAACCTCCCGTCCGAGGTCCTGGACCCTGACATGGACTCCGACTGCGCCGTAACGTTCTTCATCTTCAAGAACTGCGTCACACACATGCGGTCTGTATTCCAGACACAGCGGCCGAATACGTTGTGGGAACCCTACACGCTAAAAATCGTGACACGATTTCTGGACGCGTTGGCGATGATTGGGCGAAACCCGCAATACACGGAGCGTGTGGTCGCGCTCTTCAGTGAAATGCAGGTGGAATGCACGGAATTGCAGTGGTCCTCGCTCATTGGACAGGCGCAGGAGTGCGCTGGTGTGAACGGTGGGGTGGGGTCACTGCTTTCGATGGAAGTTGGTGGTGCCAGCACAGTTCTGAAGAAGCCGTCTGGCGGCAACGTCTCACGTCATCGTCAGTTCACGCCGGAATACCTGCTGGCAAAGCAGCAAGCATACGTTGCTAGCGTATTCGTGCTCCTGCGCCAGATAGCCACGCACCCACCGCTGCGCGATCAAGTGCGAAACTACGTGACACTCAGTCTTGCCCTCGAGTTTCTGTACGCGCCGCGTCTGTCACAGGTAGTGCTGGGGAAGGTGCTCTCGCTCATCGGTTCACTCATCACCAATCACGAAGAGGCGGAACGTGTGTGGACGTTCATCGAAGAGAATCATCTGCTTCACCCCACCACCGACGCTGCTGCTGTTGCGCAGGGGCAACCGAGCAGGCGAGTGGACAGCAGCAGACGTGGCAGTGCCAGCGAGAACAGCGATGAGACTGCCGTTACGGTGGAGGCGCGGTCGCTACTCGGGCACTGCCAGTATGAGTGCCATCACGCAACTTACAGCATCACCATTGGGTTTCTGGATCTTATGATTGCAATGTTCAAGCACCACGTGGCAGAGATGGCGCATGTTCCAACGTACACGATGGTAATACGCTTTATTGCAGAAGAAATCTTCCGAGGCGTTCTTCGGCGATTCTTTTCATCTGTCCATGAACGCTACACTGTGGCTGCGCTTGCCGCAGCCGCGCTGAACCGTGCGCTCTCGTTGCGTCTCATGCTGACGGCGAACACAAGTATGGTGCCATTCACGGTGGTGATGGCGTGCTCCAAGGCGCCAGCAGATGTGTTGGGTGAGGCACTGCAGATAATCTCTGAAGCTTCAGGAGCTCCGAATGAACTACTTAACTACCAGCGCGCCGCTGTGCGTCAGTGTCTGGCGCTGTTGAAGACAGCAATAGTGGTGAAGAGGGAGCAGGGACTAGACAGCCTCTTCACTTTTGATGCCAGAACGGCAAGCAACACAGAGCTCGCCGTCCATCTGCTGCCATTGAGTGCGACCGTTGACAGCCTTTTGGCCAAAAAGGCGCTGCAGCTTCTCCTGTTGCTCCCTCAGCCCACTGTGAGTCAAGCCGCGCGGCACTGGTTCAGTCGCCCCGACGCACAGGAGGCGGTGATCACGCCNTTTGTGGCGGCGCTGCGTGTAGAGGCGGTGAACGGCCCCATCATTCACGTCCCGCCTGCACTTGCAGACCTTGACCATGACGAGATGCAGTTCTTTCTGCCCCACGCCGAGGTGGAGACTAAGTCACTTATCATGGACCTCCTTATACAGCACGCGCGGGCCCCGCAGACCTCCATCACCTCGTGGTTGTGCGGTTACCCGTTGTACGGCTCCTCAGCAGAGTTGTTGCCTGGCTATTGTCTCGAGCCTGTCATTGCAGGTGCCAACAACAGGGAGGTGGAGGAAACTCACCCGCACATTGCGGTAAAGTATGTGAAGCTCTTGTGCCTTCTCCGCGCCAACCCGTCCCTCAGCACACCCAGCCTCCATCGCCTAATGAAGAGGCGTGGAAACGATGAAATGTTTTACGTTCTGCAGACCCTGCGTCCCGATCAATGCTCGTCACAGATCATGAGCAAATATGCGTATGTGATGAAACTCCTTGCACTTGATGTCTTCAGCATCGGGACAAATACGGTTGGTGAGCTTGATGGTCCTTCACCTGTCTTGTCGAACTCCAGTTTGATCGAACTCCTCTTTATTCTGCTGCGGGCAGCACCAGAGATGATATTTGGTGTGGATGAATACGCTCCGCAAAGCCAACTCGACAACAACAACAACAACAACAGTGCAAGCGTGGCGGCGGACTTTGCGCAGTGGCCGTCATTGTGTCTCAAGTCCCTTCCGATGTTTCCGACGAACTGCATGGCCCCAGGTGGGGCCGAGAGCTACGTGTTCTGTTCCTTTGATGAGACCCCGCAGTACTCCATCCCGCTGATCTACGAGGCACTGCAGAAGGAGAGCCTAATGAGCAACAAGAGAACTCTAACGGTCGTGGAGCTGAAAGAGCGACTCAGTGTGTTCGTCAAGGCGAATGAATGCCTCGCAGCGTATGCAGGTGGTGTAAGGTTTATAGACGGCTGGTGTAGCCTCGCAAACATCTCCGTGACCGTGCATAATGGCATTAGTTATGAGCGTATTCTGTACATGGCGCAGTCTCTTCTGGAGAGCGTGCAACTGACATCATCTCTTACTGTTGCAGCGCAGGAGCAAATTGTGTACCAGCTGAGTCAAACTCTTGCAACACTTATGGCGCAACTAAAGCGAAAAATGTCTTTGAACAGCGGTAATAGCAAAATCAGTGGTGAAGGCAGCAAAAACCTCGCTGATGCACGCAGACCTCCTGATTCAACTGGCGTTATTGCACATGGTGGAGATGAAACTAAAATAAATGGCAGTGTGGTTGTACCGTGGCACTCACGGCCAGAATCGATAGACATTCCACAAGCCTCTGCCATCTCTCAAGCGGCACGTATGAGTGTAATGGATGCCACTGGAAGGACTAGACGCAGCGGTAAGAGAGACTTCACTGGAACTCTTGTTGTGAGTAAACAAGATGCAGTGGGCATGGTTGGGCGTTCACTCATTGCTTCAGAAACCTTGCAGCTACTAAAATCGTTGTTGGTGACAACAGTGCAGTGGGGTTCACGGGTGCCTTTAGCGCGGCAGCACTTTTATAACGCCATCCTGACCTTCCTTGGTATCCCTGGGGTTTCCGTGGATGATATTACGCTTCAACGCTACCACAGCGCTCTCTTCAGCGCTCTTGTACAAGATACAGCCACCACATCCCCTAGCTGTAATAAGCTTCCGGCCCTTGCTCTAATCACTCAGCTGCTGCATTTGTCCCCGCAACTGTGCGAGATGTTGTGCGTGCCACTGTCCGGTGATGGCGCTAGTTCAAATCTTATGGCGTGTATTACAAATGCCTTTCAGGCCATTGATGAGTCTATTTCTACGTTTTTTGGACATGGATGCGCCGATGCATCTTCCATTTTGTGGCTTTTACAAGTCGTCTTTGACCTGCTGATGATCGTATCTCAACAGCATGCTGTCCAGTTGCTGCAAATCAACGCTTTATCAAGATGCATGGCAATGAAGGTTTGGAAGACAAGCGCACGAGTTGCGTTGGGGCATGCTGACAATATAACAGACAATGTGGTATATGGATCCGACAGCATCGAGGTATACAAGAAGGTGATAAAGAACGTCCTGCTTTCAACCATACGTTGGTTCAATGCAGTCCTCTCTGCCTTGGACAACTCAGAGGTCGCTCTAATGCCAATAGCTGAATTCGTTCGTGCGAATCAGTTACTGTTTCAGAACGTACTCAGTTCCCCTTTGTCTGGCTCACACATGCGGCATATTGATTCACTCACCCTTGAGCTTTTCGGTGAGATTGGTGGTTTGCTCCTCCGGCTAGCGTGTTCACCGCTTGTGGACGAGTGCCGCACGCTGGTCCACCTCTTTGCACTTCCCGATCTACTTGCGGTGCTCACGAAGATTGATTTCATCGAGAGCCCCACCTTTGTCGCGGAATCCGTCACAGCATCCATGGCTGCATCTGTATCCACTTCAATAAGCCAAACGGCCTCTCTCCCTTCTGCAAGGCAGCGCCAGCAGATCGCAATTGCCCTGCAGAATATGCTCCAGTTCCTTGTACGAGTGGAGAATTTGGTGCCCCTCTATGCAGCGGGTGGAGAGAGAGCGGCAGCGGATGTAGAGGGACAATCGCCACGCCTCTCCAATGATGCAAGGAGCAGAATGCTCATATTCAAGGTGACGGAGCAGTTGGTCTCCATCATGGAGAGCTTTTACAACAACCAAGTCATACAGGTGGCGTGCTTTGTGCCCCATCTCATCGCACTTCATTGCCTCGTACTCTTGCTGCACGCATTTCTGCTCTCTGATCGGGTGTCATATGCGAAGAACATGCACAGCCAGTGGGCTGCTATTGTGCACGCCTTGGAGGGGGCACAGCGGGTCGTAAACATGTGGAAGGCCTTCCATTCGGACTACATGAAGGGACTCAAGCTGAATCGGGCAGGCGGCCGCTGGAGCGTTACGGCTCCATCTGTCAGCAATCAGTCCGTCTACCCGGCGATACGGGGCCCGCCACAGGACAAGAGCCATCGCACAGTGGCCTACAGCCATGTATCTGTTGACACGAGTGTTGTTAACCCCGCCGCATCTGCACGGATCGACGCCTCGGGACGAGGAGGCCTGCATCACGGGTCACACATCGATGTGGACCAGAGTTTCACCAACCGCCTTTCCACCGTGAGCGTTGCTGCTGATGCGGTGCGGCAGGTCAGAATGGGTGGTGTTGCTACCTCTATGATGGGGGAGGATACGACGGCGTTGCCGCCAGTTATTGTTGGTGGTGATTCTATTGGTGCGCTGGTGGAAGTGTCCCGCCGCGATGATGTTTCNCTTGAGGAGGAGGATTGGCCGGTGCATCCCGTCTGGGATGAGGTGCTGGGGATGGAGTCCCTTCTACGCCAGGTGAAGGTGGCGATTTCCAACGCGCTGCGAGTTGCCTCACACACATAACAGTGAGGAACAAAGAAAGAGAGATGAGGGGGGCTGGAATGCTGTGGTGGGGCGGGGCGTTTGTCAGAATTTGAGATGGAAATCCTTTTTTAGAGGTAAATGAGAATTCTATTTTCTAAGTAAGCCGTCACGAATAATGAGCATAGAACCTACCGGGGTGATATCTGTCGTATCAAATATCCCCTTTCTTTTTTGTTTGCTGCTTCTGACTTTGATCATACTCAATGACGGTGCAAGAATGGATACCACCATTCTCCATTTGCCTTTCCCACTGGGTTTCGTTTTTTTTTTGTTGCGTTTGTTGTAGATTATTATTATTATTATCCGATTGCACCGTCTCAAACCCGCGAACTTGGCGAGGAGGCCTCGCTTGGTTAACACACACATACACACACTCACCGATATATATATATATATATATAAGTATCAGTACCACCAGATGGACCCCGCTACACAGGATGCCATTGAAACAATGCGGCAGCTTCAGAAGTTGTCAAGAGAACTGCAGCCCGTCAAGACTGCACTGGCGGCGCTCCTAAAGCGTGAGCGTGTCAACCCTAACCCTCTAGCAGCAGCGGGGTCAGTGGACAAGATAGCCTTGCGCGTGCTCGATGTCTCCCGCAAGTACAGTGCGTTTTTTGATCGGGCATCTTACCTATTGAACTGTGAGTTGCCACGTCTGCAGCGTCTGACGCCACTCTTGGAGGTGTCCGAGAAAAATAGGGTTGATTCCGCTCAGAATGGCCACGAAAAAGCCGAGGTTCACCAGGACGCATTTCGGCACGTCTGCTCACCGAATGTGCCGCACATTATGCGGCCAATGAATTATCACATGGTTCAAGAGACGTTGCGGCTGCACATGGAGATGGTTGACTATCTCATCGCCACAGAGCGCTATCAGTTGGCGCGTCGTGTAGCAGACGCCTATGGGCTGCCGCTCTACTGGTTCCCGAAGTTAGTCACGCTTGCGCTTCCTGCATTGCCGCCGATTCAAGGTAATAGCAACAACAATACCACCACCAGTGAGGAAAGAGGACGAGACTCGGGCTCGCTCTCTGCATCCACCTTTGTCTCGCCGTTCCTTACAGCCACCGCCACAGAGGAAGCGCCGATGTCGATCCCCGCCGCTCTGGAACCCGTACAAATAGCGATTCAGTGCATTGAGGGGAGGCATTCCGTCACGGAGGCTATTGCGTACTGCGAGGAGCGGCTTTTATCTGCCTTGGAATGCATTGATACAGCTCAGCGGCGGAAAATAACGGAGGTGTTGGATGATTTGCTGATAGACCTTCACGCCACACGATTGCTGCAAATATATCGTGATGGGCGGGCAGACCAGCAAAGCATTATTCAGTACATCGCAGCTCATCTTCTACCGAGAGCCATGCACAGGCCCATATTTGTTCAGACCATTATTAACACCGTGACACTCCACGAGCCGTACACTTCGGAAATGTCACGCGCGGACGGCGGTGGTCAACGTTCACCAACGCCCAAATCCAAGAAAGTCATTGCAGCAAATAAGGACGCGGCACAGCTCGTGGCCTCCATGATGTCCGTGGAGGGTTACCATAAGCTCGCAATGTCGTTTCATAGGGTAGTCGTTCTGGTGGGCTCGCAGATGGTGGCCATGATTGGGTCTGTCCGGCGAGACTTGGGATTTGCCTCGGAGGAGAATGACCAGATGAACGAGTGGAGGCACACGCTTCCGGATCTCGCCACTCGCATTGTTGCCACCTCCATCTTTCTAAAGGACGAGTATCTTGACCGCATGGTGGTGGAGCGGCGCGCCAGTGTGGGTCCACTCGTCGCGCCCATTTCGGAGAGTCACTTGAACACGCAGTCGGGTTCAGCCGCATTCGATGAGGCTATGATAGCCGTCGTGGAGGAAACACTGAGCCGACTTCCGGGACTGAGGCCGCACAGCAGCAGCAATAGCAATAGTAACAACCTGGCCCCTCTTACCGCCACAGAGCTTCTTGCAGCGGAGGAAGAGTGGAGCAACAATGTTCTCTTCATTAAGCGGCCCACGCGCTTCTATTGCTACTTCACAAAGGAATGTTTTGATGGAGGAACGGGAGGAAATTACCCAATTGCGCTTCCTAATGGCACCGTTGTGTCCAAGGTCGCGATGATGCAGAGCTGTTTGAAAAAAACCGGCGAGGGTGACCGCTCCCAGTCAATTGTGGTGTGTCCACGAACAAAAGAGGAGTTCTCCTTCTCGTCATTGAAACGCATATTCGTGACGTGAGAAAAGGTCTTTGCCTATATATAT
>NW_008825744.1:12421-30033 GCF_000691245.1 Trypanosoma grayi | reverse complement strand
GTTTTATGTGTCTTAAAAGGATCTTCAGGATGTGCCCCTATTGCTCAGTTTTTTGAGTGCTGTGGGGGTCTTACGCAGGGATCTTTGAACAATTCTTCTGTGGAATTTTGCGATCTGGATGGCAAAGAGTACCGTTTTTGCGTCGATGCCAAAAAACGGATTGCCTCGAAAAATGCGCTCGGTCCAGTGTGGGATGAGCCTATTCTTCCAATACTGGCTCAGCACAACTGTCGTGGAACCTCGGTGGATGTCTGTGTTACTGAGACCAAGACGGGCGTGCGGACTCCCTTGTTTAGCAACATTTCATTACAGACTTTTAACTATGCGTTTTTGACTTCCATTCCTGCATTTCTTAAGCGCACAGATGTTGGGATTCGCAATGTTGATTTCGTTTCCAAAGAACAAATGCGTCATTTCCGTTTTGCGTGGTGTTTTCTGCGACGAGAATCCCTCATGACGGCCGTTGATATGAGTGAATTGGATACTTTATTACCACCGTAGTTTGTTTATTTTCAGGTTCGTACGCTATTTGTATCTGCACTTCAAAAAATGAGCTGCATGATTTGATTGGCCTTATTGTTTCGCTTTCTGTTCTCTTTGTTTCTTTTTGGGGTGTAGAAAGCGAAAAAGCAGGAAACACCAGCTAATGCGCGCCTTATCGTTACGGACTGGCTCTGTTTTCGGGAGAGGAGTTCTTGCCACTATAACCACCAGCCGGTGCTGGGCCTCGACAGAGCCTCCAAAGGAGAATCAGACGGCAGAGACAGAAAAGGGTGATGCTAAACAAGCAAAAGAGACCGCTCCACTGACCCAGGAAGTTTTTGCAAAACTGGAAAAGGAACTTGAGAAGGCAAGGGAAGATATATCTGAACTAAAAAGGGAAACCCTCTACCGTGCAGCAGATGCTGAGAATGCTCGTCGCATTGGCCGTGAGGATGTCGAGAAGGCCAAGGCGTACGGAATTTCGTCCTTTGGCAAAGACATGCTAGAAGTTGTGGATATTCTTGAAAAAGGTCTTGAGGCAATGGCAAATGTTCCAGTCGAGGAACTGGAGAGCAAGAGTCTCAGTTCTATCCATACCGGTGTGAAGTTGTCAGAAAAGGTTTTGCTGAACAATTTGGCGAAATATGGAATCGAAAGAATGGATGTCAAGGTAGGTTCCGTCTTCGATCCAAACCACCATGATGCTCTTCTTAAAACTCCACCGACGGCGGAAGCTCCCAGTGGGCATATCTCCAAGGTGTTGAAAACCGGATATAAGATCAGAGAGCGTATTCTTCGGGCACCACAGGTTGGTGTATCGAGTGAAGACTAGGAGAAGGAGAAAACGAAGACGAAAAGAAATGGAGGTGGTCTAGCAGGCGATTTTTTCTCCAAATGAATGACCATGCAGAAGAAAAAAAACAAATAGTTGAGGTAAAAGCACAAGAAAACAGAACAAGCCAGAAAAAAAGGTCAATACATTTGTCTTCACATGAAATATAACGTATATTTTGCCTCTCTACTGCCAGCGGCCTGCTGTGTTTATTGCCGCTATGGTGGGGGACGATCTGCTAGGATAGTTGGACTTTTTTGCATGGCTTGTTGTTCGATGGAAGCTCTATTTTTTCCTTATACCTTTTTCTTTTGCTAAATAGGTAGGCATACACTTAAACAAATATGCTTAGGGGCCGTGCTCCTATTTTTTCTGCTTGCTGCTGTAAGACGTTTTTCTCGTTGTGACTTCCGTGTTGTTGAGCACTCTGGTGACTGTGCCCAGTATGGTGCGTGCTTGACGTTGACCACTACGCCTGAATGACTTTTTGGCTGGTCGATATATCCTCCTATGGAGCAGATGTTGCGAGGGGCTACTGTGATCTTCTACATCAGTCTTGGTTCAAGTTGTTGAATTGGTGCTCATTTGGCTTACCTGTGGGACAATACACGAGTGTGGGTTAATACTGCATGGTTTTTTTTTGGCAACAGGCTATATGCCTATTAGAGAAGCATCTCTTGTTTTTTTTTTTTACCTGGTTTAGGTGTTTCTAATATTTGCTATAGTTATTAAGTAGTGTTGTAGTGTTGTCTATCTGTTATCGAAATTATGGGCGACGAAGAAAATAAGGGCGATGGACCCAACCGTATTATGGTTTTTCTTCGCATTCGCCCTGCAAGGAAAGATGAAATCGATCCTGCAAGTGGGACTCATTACCTACTTGACATTCAACCTGACAATAAGACATGCATATTGGAAGCGAAAACGTATAGCTACGACTACGTCTTTAATGGCGATGTAGATCAAGGAGATATCTATGTTCGTGTGGCTGAACCCGTTATTAATAACGTCTTTAAGGGTTACTGGGGTACAGTGATGGTTTATGGCCAAACCGGAACCGGGAAGTCTTTCACCATGTGTAACTTCAGTCCGGCTCATCTGGGTATTATTCCTCGTTCAATGAAAGCCATTTTTGATACTGTGCAGAATGATCCTGAGCGAATCTACACCATTGTGTTTTCATTTATTCAGATATATGTCGACAAATTGCAAGACTTGTTCAATCCTGAGGCTCCGGAGCTGAAGATTAATAGGGACAAAAACGGTGTAAGTTTCCCCGGAATTGTAGAGCATGCTGTAAAGGATGAAGAAGACTTTCGTCGTCTTTATGAAGATGGTAATCAATATCGAGTTGTCACTGCCACAAAAATGAATCCTGAAAGCTCACGAGGACATGCAGCTTTGTTTATTCAGGTGAGATCTGTGCCCAAAGACGACCCAGGTGGCGAGGTTCGAAATGGAAAATTGTTCCTTATCGATCTTGCTGGGTACGAACGCTTCAGTAAAACAGGGGTTCAAGAAGGACAAATGGCTTTAGAGGCAAAGACTATTAATGCGTCTCTTCTTTCACTTGGAAATGTTGTACAAGCCTTATCCGACCGTTCAGAGCACGTTCCGTGGCGCAATGCGAAGTTAACGCGTATGCTTGAGGATGCTATTGGTGGGCGAGCAAAATGCAGTATTATACTCACAGCGGGGCCAAGTAGTGAACATTTATATGAAACGCTTGGAACACTCTATTTTGGATCTCGCGCCATGGCAGTAAAAACCAATGCCAAACTGGCGGTTAACATTGACTACAAGAAGTTAGCTGCGAAATTGCAAGAGTTGCTGGCTGCCGCGGAGGGCCGCATTAACACTCTGGAAGTTGAGGCAACACAACGGCAACTGGAGCGTGAGGAAGCAGAAGCAGCGTTCCAAGCAGAGTGGGCGAGGATCAAGAGGCTTCAGCAGGATCAATTGAATGAATTGCTTGCGTCAGGTGCATCAAAAGAGAAAATCGAGGAGCTTATTCGTTCGAACGAAGAGGAGAATCGATTGATGGAGGAGCAACAGTATCAGCAGCGCCAGGCACTCGAAGAGCGACATGAACAGGAGCTGAAAGAGTCTTTGGAGAGGGAGCAAAAAATGATGATGAATGAGAATGCTGTATCAACTTCCAACATGAACAAGGATATGGGTGAGCTCCAACGCCAACTCGCACAGGAAAGAATAGAGAAGGAAAAGTACCGATCGAAAGCGAAGGAGGCTGAATCCGAAGCACGACGTGTGTCGATGGAAATGAACGAGCTAAGAGTGCAGCTGGAGGGTGAGGGCCTTGCGGCACTATCAGGATCTCCCACAAATCCCGAGTTCAAGAAGGAGTTTGAACGACGTATCGAGATTGTAAGGTCGATGTATGAAGAAAATATGCAGCTTCGTATCTCAGAAATGGAAGAATTACACAATGATGAGATAAACCGTTACAAGACCATGTACGAGGATGTGAAAAGGAGGATGGAACGCGAGATACAGTCTCATAAGGATACTCTTGTAGCTTCGTATGAAGAGGAAATCGATAACATTCGAAAGACTTCAGCTGACGTACAAAACAAGTTGAAGAAGAACCACCTTGTCATTAAGCAGTCGTACCAAGCTCAAAAGGAAACCGTAGAGCAAGAAAATAAAGAACTCACTGCGTATATCGAAATGCTAACGAAACAAGTTCAGTCATTGGGAGCACGACCAGCTCCTCGTCCAAGTAATGGCGTTAAGTCAGGATCTGCAATGATTCCAGGTGATGCCAACAAACGAATTCAGGATATGATGGCAACCATCAAAGAATTGCGCGCTGAACTGGCGTATGTCCGCACGGAGAAAGATGCCCTTTCCAAAGAGAAGGAATCTGAGGAGGCGAAAGGGGATAGAAGGCTTAATCCTGCACAAATTCTTCAGTTGAAGAACGAAAACGATGAGTTGAAGCAAGCTAAAAAGCAGCTAGAAGGTGAAGTTTTTAAAATGAAAGCTGAACTAGCTCTGGCCTCTCATCAGGTTGAAGAAGATGATGATGAAGATGACAAGGTGATTGACGTTTTTGGAGATAGCGAGGGTATTTCGGCTTTCATTAAGGCTGCTTTGAAGATTCCGTATTACCCCGGAACTCAGGCGATTCAAAGCATGCATAAAGTCATTCTTGGATCATTGACTACTGATCTAGACGAATATAGACGAATGCTGAAATACAGATTTTTTGTGATCGGTGCTCCTAATGGAGGCAAATCCAGCGTCGTAAAATGTCTCTCGGCTTCTTCTACACCAATGATTCGAAGTACACCAGATGTTCTCACTCCAACAGTTCATCCAACTCTCTCTTCTGTCACTGTGGATGATGCATATTGCTTGAGGAACGACTGGTACAAAACATACGTTCAATTTCTTGATCTGGATGCACCACAGCAACAACATTCAGGTGGTTTCTTCAGTAGCATCGGTATTTCTAAGAGTTCCAGGAGTGGCGTCAGTGATCCTGCTAAAATTCATATTGATTTGCTGGACTTTCCAAGTGATACTGCCTTTTGGCGTGGTATGCCACCGTATCTCTTGCCCTCGAAAAATGTAGTGTACTGCTTGGTTTATGATCTCACGAAACCCATTGAAGACGTTAAACAGGAACTGGAGAAGCAACTTACACTACTACACGCAGCGTGCCATCGAGCCTACTCCAAGGATATTGGGGGAGATGCAGCCAAGATTGGATTCTGTCTGATTGGTACAAGAAAGGATGCACTTAAAGATTCTCGTGAATCGACCGTGCTTATCCATATTAACAGAGTTGCTGTTCTCCTTGGCGATACTTTCTTTCGTCTAAGAGGTGACGACAATCGTGGCCTCGTTTGTGTTGGCAACTTTGCTGTGAGCGCAAAAGACTGGTCGGTGGTGAGCACAAAGAAGGATCAGGGACCGAAGACATTTAAGGATTTGAACAATTACTTGGGTACGATTGCAACACAACTTTATTCGAACCGCCCAAGTAGTTTTTTGCCCTCAACCAAAGACACTGCATCCCATCTCAGCTACATGCTTGGAGATGAAATGCTTGAGAGCTCTGCCGAAAAGACGTCGCATCTGGTGCAGGCCCACCAGCGTATGCGTCAGGGGATTGTTACCCTCGTCACCGCTTTATATCGTGAACAAAAAGTCCGATGGGGATTCCAAGAGAAGGAGCTTAGACGTTTAATCTCTGAGCATTTGTCGTTGGATTCGGCGACAAGCTATGGCATTTTCTGCGAAAACTACGTGGTCAGAGAGTTATTTTCTCGTGGAGTTGTCGTGGCTCTTCCTAGCGCTATCATTGAGCCGAAGTACCTGCCGCGTGTGGGTGGCTCTAAACCACTCCCGCATAACGGTGTCATTGTTTTGGACTTTTTTCGGCTACTAACTAATTTCTCAACATTCATATGCCCAAGTTCTCTGACGAAAATACCGAATGGATCGTCATTCCTGAAAGATCGGGAGGTCATGCTGTTCGATTACTCTGGGTTAAGCCGTTGCCAGACGACGTGGGGTCAGGGCATTTTGACGGCTGATGTCACTCAGGTAGTTGGTACAAAGTTGTTGCCGCAACTGGGCAATGATGTGAGAACAATGCAGGAGTTGTACTGTGTTATGGGTTTGGGACTTTCACTAAAAGCTGAAGTTGCCATGATATCGCCACCTCACTTCTCGGCTCGCATATCAGATTGCCTGAGTTACTACTTATCATACATGATCTCCTGCAATGGGGATGGTGTGGCGAGACAGTACAAATTCAACGCGCTTCCGTCGGCACTCTTTGCTTGTATTCAGGCGCGGCTAATCCCATTTTCGCATGTCCCTTCGAAAGACCCACGCCACTTGCTGATGAACTGGAAGGATGCGTCCTTCCTTGTGCTTGAAAAGACGCGGCTGAAGTATGGCATTTTCGGCTCCAAGGTGGTGAAGGATGCTGCATCGCAAACAAACATCCCTCTCCGCGGCATCATGAAACACGAGGGACAGTGTTTGTACATCGGCATAACTGGGCGTCACGCCGATTCCAATGAGGCCTTTGCTGCATGCAATGAGGTGTTGGAAGCCATCCACTACGAGATTACTTCCACGTGTAAACGATACTTCCGTGGAGCAAAAGTGCAGTATCAGGATCTTGCGCTGACAGGAGCTTCCATTAAAAGGGAGAGCTTTGCGACGGGACAGCAAACAATTCTGAGTCGATACAAGGCCGACCCTGCCGTCATCATGGCACAGCAGAAGATCGCGTCTAGCCTCAGTGACCCAAAGGCGAGGGAGATTGAGGAAGCCCTCATTAACTTGCCTTTGAGATTGCGTGAAAAGTGACACGAGTGAATACCAGAAAAGAAAAAAAAAACAGAAGAATAAAAAAGAGTTGTTTGTGTTGTTTTGTTTTGTCGGATTGTGACTTTGATGAAAAATGACCATGCATCACTCGACTAGTCGTCATTAAAGCGAAATCTGATTATTATTTTTGTAGGGCACGCTGACAATTAAGTGTTCGTCATTGTTTCCGTTTCACTGACGTTTTTTTTTTCGTATCGTTGCTCCGGGAGGGAGGGGAAATACACAAAAAAATCTATCGCCTGTATTACCCTCTTAGGATTGAGGGTCAATGTTGTATTATACCCGCAGTACGCCATTTGTGTCCCTATTTTGTTGTCTTTGATACGGTGTGCTTTTTTAAAAGTTTTGGTGCAGTCTTTCTCTGACGATTCCAAGCGGGTTTTGTGTGCTCCATATGCAAATATATATATATATATATGCTACTAGTCTGCTTTTATTCTTATCCCCCCCCTTTTTGCGTAGGCGATTTTCGTAGTAGGACGGTAAATTCATGTTGCGCCGCTGCTGGCAAGTCGCACCTCGCGTGGCGACCAACACCGCGATGGTGGCCGGCGCATTTGCCAGCACCCAGAAGCGTTTTCTGAAAATAGCAAAGTCAGCGTTTGGCTTCTACTTGGCGCGCCGCGGGCAGCGGAAGTATCCGTTGCACCGCAGGCCGCATATCAAAAACACACACTCAATGAATTTGAGTGCGCCATACTTTTGGAGCTTTATGACGGCGAAGAGCCAGACACTCTTCCTGCCGGAGGAGAATTACATCACCGGTGACTGGACGGGGAAGTTCTTTGTATCAAAGCGGCAAGTATACACCTTGCAGCATGCCACTAGCGGGGCGAAGGTGCGCGTAAAGTCTTTTCCGTCTGTATTTGAGTTCAACAGCCCGTCACGCTGGAACATAGGGAAGGAGATGAACACACTGACAAAGCCTCGCATGGACCTTATAGACGAGCAGATGCTGACGAAGAAGCAACGCCTTGACTACGTCAAGGCTGGGTTGCTTCCCAAGTAAAGGACTTTTCTTGTCACATTCGTTGATGCATGCTTGTGCAAATATGTGGATGCACATGAAAGCCCCTCTTACGTGACCATTAACAGATATGCAATAATACAGAAGAAAGCTGGTGTTGTATAATGCCTGTCTGTTTTTTAAAAAAAATCTTTTACTCTCATAAAGTGTAGAAACAGGACCCACGGTCTGGAACAGGCGGGATGAACCGATCAAGTAGCATTTGTGAGAGGAATGAGATGAAAGACTTGGAACGCGAAATAATCGCGGAGACTGTTAAATGTGGGGAGATGGAAAAGACACTGAAACATCTTCGCTCACAGAGTGTAGTTCCAGTAAACAGGGTGGTGACACTGCAGTCACTTCTGCAAGATATTGAAAAAGTCAAGGAAGAAAAGAGAGCAATGCATGAGTGGCTGGAGCGCGGAGTTGCAGAGGCAGAGCGTGTATCGATGCAGCTATCAAATCTCTCCGAAGAGATACACCGTGCTGAGGTGCGCGAGAAGGGAGTCAATCGTGTGGTGGAGGAGATGAGCGAACGCTACAGTGAGCTTCAGCAGAGACTCCACGAGGAGGAAATGCAGGTGAATTCTCTGCAACACCAGATTGCCACAAAGGAAAGCGACCTCACTGAACTTGGGGAAGACAATGCCAATAAAGGCGATGATTTTTCGCTCCTTGAACAGCTGACGGAAGTTGAAAAGGAAGTAAATAAATTACGGTGCAACGAGGCTGTCATCGAGACGGCAGAAACATCGATGGATTGTCTCGCCGCGTGCTCTCGCCGGGTACTTCACGAGTTGGGGAAGATAAGCGTGGCGGTGAACAGCTGTACTCTCTTGGGTGATTTGCCGGAAAAGAACGATAATGGCGATGACACCGAATCCTTTGACTCGGAAGAAGGTGCAGACGACACCCGCCACCCGCAACTTATCCTAACTGCGGCAAGAGCTGTAGTCGACCGCTGTGATCTGTGTCTCTGCACGATTTGGTCCGGCTTGAGCCGTGCCGCTTTTGATCATGCTCATAGTCGACGTCAACAGGACATCCGGTTTGGGGAAGCACACACTGCGGTGAAGCGGGACTTAAGTGCGACTGGCACAGACTCTGCCGAACATCTGCAGCAGCTACGAGACGAAGTAGAAGTGTGGAAAAACAAATACCGCACGTATGAGCGCCTGGTGGAAGAGACGGAAGCGGCACGCCAATACAGGGACTCTGTGAAACTACAGGGGAATGCTTACAACAACGACGAGGCCGCGGACGTCTCTGAGGAGCGATGTGAGGCTCCAGGAAGCTTTTCTGCCATTGTGAGACATGAGAGTGCGGTCTTGGAAGAAGACCATCAACACTTGAAAGCGGTCAATGAGTCGCTTAAGAAAGAGTTGGTCACCTGCATAAGCGACTACAATGCTTTAAAAGAGTTGAAACATGCTTATCGTGACTTGGAGGTCAAGAAGTTGGAGCTCGCGCATGTAAACGAAAAATTGCGCAAGGAAAACCGTGCAATGAAGCTGTATGCATGGGAGACAGACGCGAGGATCTCACTGAGGATCATCGAGAAATAGTCTGTTCATTTTTCATATTTCACGTTATCGTTGCTTTTTTTAGTCTTTCCTTTCTCCCCCTCCTTCTGCCCCACTCTTGTGAGACGGCGGCAGAAGGTGGGCAGGAGGAACAGGTGCTGCTGCTATTTTCCCCCATTCATCCTCCTCCGTCTCGCCGCACTTCTCTGCTTACTTTCACCTTTGCTGCCTTTTCTTCTTAACCCACACCCTTTCTTATTTGTTTTCCCTTTTTTTTTCTGGGAGAGAGCAGGGGTATGCGCAGAGTTCTACCCTGGAGGGTGGTTTCTTTGGGACTTGCCAGGCGTTTCAACAGCGATTCCCTTCTCGATGACATCTTCTCGGAGCTAAGTGTGTGCGACATCACACAGAGACCGAGCCAGTCCAAGGCGCAGACTGCAGCGTCGTCGAAGGGAAGAGTTGTTGGCAGCAGTAGTGGTGCCGCTGGTCCGATGGAGACGTCCGCTCCTGCGGAGGAAGAGGCAGAGTTACGGGCGGAGCTGTCTAAGCAGGAGCAACTTCTACGCCAAGTGCAGGAGGCGATGGAACAAGCTGCAATGGCGGAGAAGGAGGAGGTGAAAGCGGAGGAGGTGCGGCGCCATGCCCGATACACCGCTTCCCCACCTGCGGCACTTCATCTCTCCACAGCGGAGTTGATCCAGGAGAAGTCGCCGCAGCACTTCACCCCAGCGAAGGATTCTTCAGCAAGGCTCTCTGCGCTCCCTCGACTGGAGTCACCGGGTTCTGTTGCGGTGGTAACGTTAGTTGGTAGAGTACTCTCGGAGGTGACGGCACACGGCGAGGAGGAGGAGGAGTACTCAAAAGGAACAAAGGACAGTTCCGTAAGCGAGGACGGGCCACACGCTCGCTTTCTGGTGCAGTACAGCGTGCCATTTCTCCCATCATCGAGGCCGGTCAAAGTGCAAGTGCGTTGCTATGGCGCCACCCTGGCATCGTTTTCGGAGAAGCACGTCAAGCCTGGTGATTTGGTGCATATTTTGGGGCATCTGTTGCCTCTTGAATCGAACTCCGCAGATGACCCGGTGTTTTGTGTTTGTGCACTCCCTGTAGGGGGAAACATCTCTGTTGTACTTTCGGCCAAGCGTGAAGCGGCCGCACCTTGATCTCACAAGATGAAAAACAAACTAGGATCGCGTCGGGTTTCGCGAGGCGCTGGTGCCTTTGTTTTCGTCTGCCACTCTTCCTCTCTTCTATATATTTTTTTATTTGCCTTTTTTTTTTGTGCGTCTGTCTGTTAAAAACGCAAAAAGAAAGCTATTATTAATTCTACAACCGTCAAAAGAGTATACCAAATAAACAGAAATATGACCAAGAGGGTGCTTGTTCCTGTGGCCGATGGCACGGAGGACATTGAATTGTCTTGCATCACCGACATTCTGTGCCGTGCAGAAATCCAGGTGACGGTCACATCTGTGATGGACAGCCTAAATGTTGTTCTCTCCAGGGGCCTGAAGTTAACCGCTGACTCGCTTATTAAGAACGAGTCGGCCGCCGCGTACGATGGCGTGTTTCTTCCTGGCGGACTCCCTGGTGCAGACCACCTCGGCAAGTGTGCCGCACTGAAGAAGATACTAGAGGACATTCGCGCGCAGGACAAGTGGTACGGTGCCATCTGCGCCGCCCCGGTCGTGTCGCTGGCCCCTATGGGTATGCTGGAGGGTGTGGCCGCGGTCACATGCTACCCCGCATTGAAGGACAAGGTTCCTCCGCATGCACAGTGGTCCGCCGATGCTGTTGTTCGCTGCGGCAAATGCCTGACGAGTAAGGGTCCCGGGACAGCCTTTGCGTTCGCTCTCGCCATAGTTGCTGCTCTTACAAAGAAGGAGGTTGCACAAAGCCTTGCGAAGGATTTGCTTGTTGAGGAATCTCCCTGCATTGTGCAGACGCTAAGTAAGTTTTAAGTGTTAGGCAATGCTGAAACTCTATTGATTTTCATGGTGAAGCGGAAAATTTTTTTTTGGTTTATTTTACAAGCACGAAAAAAAATATTGTTCTCTACGGAATGATTAGTAAAGATGGGATCCAAATACGGGGATGCGATGAGTTTTGCAATTTTCCTAGGATGTCTTGGCGTCTGGGGAGGAGAAATAAGACATTACTTGTTTGTTTTCGAACGCTTTCTGTTGTCACCGCTATGACTAAATGCTTCATCCTAGTTGCGTGTAGTATTATTATTTGTTTTCTATTGTCTTGTTTTCCTTTGCCTTTGATTCTAGGTGGACATGCGACCTTGCTTGGGGCTGCTTTTCAGGTATATAGGCTCACCAGCTCGATTCCGCGGCTCGGGCAAGGATGTGTCTGCTAGTTTTGTGCTGACACGCACGCTTGGTAGTGAACCAATGAAGATTCACTGTATACCAGGGTACATCTCTGCCCTATATCTTGTGGAGTACCCCGAACGTGAAGAGATACTTCTCTTAGATAGCGGGTTTCCTAGCGATTTGGAGCGTGTACGGTTTTATATTGAGGAGGTGCTGTCCGACGGCAAGTCCGCCCCAAAAAGGATGGTAGAGCGTCTCCGATTAGTTGTGGCTACACATTCCCACATTGACCACGCTGGAGCATCTAAGGGCTACGAGCAGTGTGGGATTCCAGTTGCCTATGCAAGAGGAATGGAAGAAAGTTACCATAACCCGAGGGGTCATACCAAGCAACTTGTTGAGACATGTTTGACGCAATTTATGGCCGGTCGTTTGGGGAGGGACAAGTACGAGAACCCGTTTGTATTCTCTAATGGTTTATTAGGTCCCTACTGGCAAATGCCTACGGGACCATTGCGCTTAGACGACGGAACACCCCTCCCCTCGGGGTTCAACGACTGGGTGGGAATTAAGTGTCCTGGCCACACGTCTCACATGATTTGTCTTTATCATCCATACACACAGATTTTTTACGCAGCGGACATGTTTGTGGGGATAAGAAAGGGATTTTTCCCTCCCGTTCCAATCGACTCCCCTAGGGCGTATAATTACAGCCTCCACCGTCTTCGGGGCTTGCCCACCCGTTGCGTCCTACTGGCGCACGGAGGGATTATTGACGTGAATGATCGTTGCGGCTCGTGGGATGCGTTCCTTGATGATGTTGTTCACAATGGCAGATCTTCTGCAACTGAATGCTCACGTTTTACTGCAGTGTCATGCCTCAAGAGGATGCGAAGTGTCTTCACTGACCATAAAGCGTCACCACAAGACATATTTCCTCTTGGGTCCCTTCCCTTACCCAAAGAGGTGGCTGAACTGCCTCCATTACACATCATCGATTCTTGATCAAAAGTTTCTTCTTGATTCCTCCATCTTTTCCTTTTGCTGTTTCCTTTCCAAAACGTTTGGTTTTTCTTCGTATGAGTGGTGGGATCACCTGTGCTGAACCTGCAGTTGCATTGCTTCGTTTTTCTTTCTTCCCCCCTTCCCCTTCCCCTTTTTTTCTTTTTTTTTTTTTTACTTTCCTTCTGTTTCTCACTCTTGTTGTGCGTATTTTGCTTTAATGGTGTTTTACGAGAGAAAGTGTTTATTATAAACCAACAATACATCAACGATCACAGTTTCATTTAGGCCGTAGACCTGTCTCAACACCCCACACACTGAGGAAATAGTGCGCACCTGACAAATTCTGAAGAGTCATGGGCGACCTTTTCATTCAAGTGATTTCGGGTAATCCGCGACAAAAGCACAGCCAAAATTGTACCACCTCACCAGAGTTTACCATCCTATGCGCACAGGCACCAAATGCGGAGGACCGCATCGCCCTACTTTTGAAACGCCTCCCAACTTCAACCGAGGCAAGCTCAGCCCAAACAATGAGTTACCTCCTGCAAACGTGCGTTTCGGCTTGTTTGCCCCCAGATGAGGCTGACGGTGTGGTTGAAACTTTGGCGGAGTTTGCAAAGGAACACCCAACATGGGTTGAAGCCATTCAGTGGATCTGCGCCCTTGTGCATTATTACTGCACAGACGAAATCACCGTTTCACTTTTTTCTGAGTTCGATGTGCCATCTATAGCCGTGCGGGCGTTAAGAGAGAATCCACAAAAATACAAGCTTGTTCTGGCTGCATGCGCTTTGGTGTCTCACTTCAATTTGTACCCCATCGGCGATGGTATCACTCAACTTGCTCGGGTGCTCCAGATTCATACCACGGATCCACTGGTCTGTAAAATGGCTTGCCGCGCCCTCGCTGAGTTCACATCTTACGTGGCAGAGGTACCAGACCGCTTCGCTACCGCTAACAAAGAGTTTCTTGAAGCAAATGGTGTGGAGGTTCTCGAGTGTGTTTTGCGAGAACAAATCGGTGATGAGGAGACCACAAGGTATGTTGCTCGAATCGCCGCAAATGTGACGAGTTCTGGTGTTCCCAGTTACCTAGAACCCGACTCAAAAGTAATTTCATACCTTGCAGAGGCACTGGGACGCTACTCGGATTCTGATTTGTTGTGCAGTCACGCTTTACACGTTTTTAGTAACTTCCCAACCTCGCCGTACATTGACTGGAATGTTATAACGACAGTAGTCAAAACTACGGAATCCGAGGCAACGACATTGGAAGCGGTTCATTTCCTCTGCAGCGTCGCAATTAATGTGAAGGCACAAAAGCAACAGATTCATGCAACAGGTTGTGTGCAGCGCGTACTGGATATATTGCGCAAGTACCCTCACAATGCAGCCATTCAAGAAAATGCATGCAGCCTGCTTTCATACCTCTCCTTTGACTCTGAAACGATAACGTCAAAGATAACAGAGGCCAATGGGATTCTCTTGGTACTTGAGGCAATGAAAAACTTTCCCAATAATGAAGATTTGCTTGTTTCTGCATGCGCAGCACTCAGTGGTCTGACTTTCAACAATCTACAGGGACAGCAGGTTATTATTGATGAGAAAGGCGTGGCACAAATTTTGGATGCCATGCGGCGCGGAAAAAGTGCACGATTACAAGAGAATGGATGCTTGGCCATTGGTACCATGTGCTGGAACAGTGATTTGAAGACTGACGTTGTGCGGCTAGGCGGTGTGGAAATGATTATGAATGCCTTGAGAGAGCATTACACAAGTCCAGGGCTCGTGAAAAATGCGTGTCGCGCTTTGGCACAAGTTGCCTTCAACTGTGATGCGTACCGAGAGGAGATGAGTGCAAGCGGGGTGATTCCACTTATAATAAAAGGTATGGCACAGCACCCTAACTATGACCGAGTGCAAATGCACGGCTGTGTGGCACTTTCGTATCTCTCGTGGAACAATGAGGCGAATTCCGCGCAAATTACTTCGAACAATGGTTACAGTGTTATTGTTGACGCTATGCGTAACCACGTACACAACTACGAGGTACAGGAACATGCATCACGCGCGCTTGCAAACATCGGTACAGTCCCTTCAGAGGAACTTACTCCAGCGCTGGAACAAATCGTTGCCGCTATGCGACGACATGATCAAGTAAGTGAGGTCCAGGAAGAGGCGTGCCGTGCCATCGTCACGCTTTCATTGGTTTCACCTACATACAAGGACAAATTATATGAGCTTAATTGCGTGGAGTGCGTTGTGGCGGCAATGCGGAATTTTCGTAGTAATCAAGTGGTTCAGCAAGAGGCATGTAACGCCTTGGCACACCTCGCATACGAGCACGCAAAGCTCAACAAGGCTGTGACTGAGCTTAAGGGTGTGGAAGCCCTCCTCCTAGCCATGAAAACCTATGTGAACGCCCCGAAGGTACAGTTAAACGCATGTGGTGGTCTCAGTGCATTGGCGTTTGACAACACTGTGGCGCAACAACAAATTTATGACCTTGGTGGCGTTGCATGCGTTATCCGTGCCATGGAAAACTTTGAGCGGCTACGTATGCTGGAGTTGGGCTGTTCTGTTCTCGGCACGTTGGCGTGGAATGCAGAGATAAAAGAGAAGGTTGCTGTTGTGGCCATACCAGAAATCCTGAAGGCTATGCGTGTACACCACAACAGTCCGCTCCTACAGAAGTCTACATGTCGTGCCATATCTCAATTTGCATTTAATTCTGAGAACAACCGCCAGTTGCTCTCAGAATCAGGTGCCATACCACTAATTGTTAATGCCATGCGCACACACATTACCACCGACAAGCTCCTTGTGCATGGAATAAAGGCTCTCACGTACCTCTGCTGGGAAAACGCACAAGCTGCTGAAGCAATTATCAATGAAGGCATTGAAGACGTTCTCCAAGTAATTGCCAATACCTATTCGCCAGCCCAACGTGTATATGGTGAGGCTGTTCATCTTTCCAAAATCCTATTTCGTAAAATATCAGGCAGCCCTCAGGCACGGATGTTTTCACCGCCAGTGTCTTCACCTGTGCCCATGTCGCAAACACCCGGGCCTGGAGGCGTCACCCGTACCGATAACGCGATGCTGCTAAGCCCGCCCATGCAGGGTGACAGGGATGTGCCACACTACTACGCCGTCCCGCAAGAGTTCAGTCAACATGAAGGGCGTCAGCAGCGAAATCAACGGGGCGGTCAAGAACACCAAGAGAGAGAAGACAGTAAACACAAGAACGACGGAGCAAGCCGACGACGGCGCAATCGGCGTCGTGGAGGCAATACTGGCTATGAACGACGCCCTAACCAGTTTGAATCCCAGGGTGAGGGACAAGGCGGGGTGGCACACCATGTGGATCCATACATCAACCGGACACAACGACGCGAAAATGATTCATCTCGCCCGCTATCCGCAGAGGACTTGTGGGATGACCCGGACCCAAGTACGTGCCATGGGAATCGCCAACTCGGCCAACTTAATTGGCAGCAGGCGGAGCTTACAAGACAACATAACGAAAGGCAGCGGCAACCCTGTGAATCACCAGGACGTGGGGGTGGACGTGGCGGTAAGAGGCGCGTCAATCCACGCAATAATAGCCGTGGAAGAGGGCGCGGCGGTGAACAGGACAGACCTCGGTGATGTTTGTTACATCTCTTCCTATTTTCTAGAACGCTATTTATTTCATGCTTCTGCACTCTTGGGTGTGTTGATAGTGGTGTGGGGTGAAGGAATAGTGGAAGAAAAGGGGAGGGAAAGCATGCACCTCGGCAGAAACAATGATTCTTTCCAATCAAGAAGGTGAATGTGGAGGGAAAGACAAAATACCCTCCCTCTTTATTCATCCTTTTTTTCTCTCGCAACTGCTTGTTAGGGATAATTCCGCCTTCCATGTCGCTTTCTTCATTTTCCCTATATGCCTCGTTCTTTTTTTTCTCTCTTCTTTCTTGGGGTTTCACTGTGAGGGAAATATTAACATCACACCCCGTAGCAAAGATGAGTGCACCAGAGTGGGCAAAAAATGAGCAGTCTTTGGACGAGGCAAAAGATTACTTGCGTCAGGGAAATACAGTCGATTTCTTTGAGTTGATGTCCAGCTCCATTCTCCGTGAACACCCTATAGACCTTGCAGTCTTCTGTTTAGAGCTTGTCCAAAAGATTGGGGATGGAAAAGAGGTCACGACAGACAGCGAGTTTCATCCGAAGAACGTAGAGGATAACCGGTATATGCGAGAGAAAAACGTCTGTGATTTTCTAAATGAGTGGATTCTGGCCTTGCTAAAGGAACGCCCCACCACCGACATTGACCGTATTGAATTTCACAAACGTTACCTGGGTTCCATTAAAGTAGATAGGGGCAATTCTAATGCCCCTTCAGGGGATGCCACTGAGGAGAGACCCGCAGGATCTGAGGGAAGCGACAAACAGGAGACAAAAAATGTATGAAAAAGTATGGTATTCGACAGAACCGGTGTATAAGGTGAATTCTTTATCCAATAGGCGCTGGGGTTATCCAGACCGATAGTCACCGGAGAATATACATACAGTTTTCATTGCTTCTACGTATTGTGTCCAGTTGCGGTGATACAGGGTTTTGCATGAGGAACCCAGCGCTCAATGGTTTTTTCTTGTATTGTATTATTCAGAGGGTGATGCCCACGACTACTTCGCTCCATTTTTGGGTTTTTGAAAAGGGTGAACGTGAAGGAATAGCAGCATTGAAGAATTCAATCAGACGACGTGACGCTCAGCAGTGATGCGACAATGGGTATCAAAGGCGACGCCATGGGGGTGTCATATGCATGTAAGAGCTATCTGCGGCACACATTGTATGTTCCAGCGCGGCCAGTGGGGCAATGACAGTCAGAGGGGGGACTGCCAGGGTCAGCGCAGCTATGCCAATCAAAGTAATCAAGGTGACTGGGGTGGCCAACGTGGTGTTGGTGGCAGACGCGACTACGGCAATCAAGGCAATCAAGGTGACTGGGGTGGCCAACGTGGTGGTGGCGGCAGACGTGACTACGGTGATCAAGGCAATCAGGGCGACTGGGGTGGCCA
>NW_008825744.1:6235-12311 GCF_000691245.1 Trypanosoma grayi | reverse complement strand
CGTGGTGGTGGCGGCAGACGTGACTACGGTGATCAAGGCAATCAGGGTGACTGGGGTGGCCAGCGTGGTGGTGGCGGCAGACGTGACTACGGCAATCAAGGCAATCAGGGTGACTGGGGTGGCCAACGTGGTGGTGGCGGCAGACGTGACTACGGTGATCGGCACGGCCGTGACGATGATGCTGGAGGATACGGGCGGGGTAGGTCTGCACCAGCAGGCTACTCGGCCCGTGTGGGCCGTACTCAAGATGGCCGTGGTGCCGAAGACGCGATGCCAGCAGGACCATTCGATGAACAGGCTGCCAAAGGCCTGTTTGAATTGAAGCGTCAGTACAAAAATGCAAAGACAGGGAAGGACCGACGCGATATTCAACGCGAGGCACGTCGCATTATTCGCCGGGCACGCATAGATCCGTCAACGCAAGACGAGAAAACGGTGACACTGCTTCTTAACTGTGCTGCCACATTCCGTAGCTATCCACATTCGGAGGGGATCAAACTGGCAACCCAGTGGATGCGCCAGAACATTGATGCCCTATCCCCACAAAATTTGGCGCTTTTTGCCAATGCCATCGGTGCACTCTCGGTGATAGATAGCGATACCATCTTGCTTCAGGAGGTATCTCCGGCAGTGCAGTCTGTCTTTACACAGATGAGTCCTGTAGAAATGGTAATGATTCTGCAGGCCTTCCAGCGTGAAAGGGTCACTGCTAACGCCTCCTTGCAGGAGTCTATGCTGCAACAGTTAGCGTCCTGTGTGCCGCAGATGCCTGCACCACAGTTGTCTACGTTGGCAGGTGTCCTGGTGACCGCTCCCCTCCGAAAAAGCGATGAGGCGGCCTGGCGAGAGCTGACAAACACCGTTTTTTCAAAGGCTGTGTCTGGTGCCGACAATATGCATTCCCGGGAAGTCATCACGTTACTGAAGGCTGCTCCGTGTTTGTGCGTCCCTGAGGAGCATAGTCTTCAACTTATTAAACGAGCTATAGCGACGGTGGGGTTTCATACGGAGGAGCAGGTCGGTGAGCTTCTAGAGGCTGTGGCGGGTTACCGCAGTCAAGAGAAGGCACCAGATGAGGAGTTGCAGAGACAACTTGATGAATTGGTCAGTATTCTTTGGAAGCGACTTGAGAAGGTGGCACCGTATGCTGATGTGACAAGTGCGACATGGATCATGCGCCAGGCACGACTGTGTGGCGTGGAAATTCCCCCTGCCATCGCAACAGCCTTGTTGGAGGCAGTGTCAAGGGAGTTCCGCTACCACCGCCACACCTTCCGCCGATGCGCGGCTCTGGCGGATGCCCTGGCGGAGCAGAAGGTGCCAGCCAAGGCGCTGCTGCAGATGGTTGGGGACTACTGTGTTGGCAAGCGTCCCCCACGCGAGGATAGAGACGGCGCCGATCCAGAAGAAGAAGACGACACACCGAGGGAGGTCCGCATGGACATCTACGCACGTTTCCTCGGCGACCTGACGAGGGCGCGTATTGCACTGGAGAAGGCCCACAGCGCAAACCCTGAAAATGGGGAGCCGGGTGAAAGCCTGGCTGTTGTCCTCCCACAACGACTGGAGGAAAGTGTTCTCGCTGCTTCGCCACGGGAGGTGTTGAAGTGTGCCCGATCGATCTGCGTCTCGCCTACGAGTTGCCGCTTACACAACCATGCGAATGATGAAAAGCTTATGTCATTGGTGGAGCAACGCGTCACCAGGGAGCGCGAAAATTTCCTGATGGAGGTGCCAAAAGAAACTTTAGAGAGATTCATTACTGCTCTGAGCGACGCGCCTCGCGCGCAAAAAATCGTTGAAACTCTCTCCCGGTGAAAAATTCGTCCAGAAAGGGTGTAAGGACACAACCATTCACACACACACATATGCACAATTTCACACAATTAACAAACAATCGGAAATACGCGAGAGGCACCCTCTTTGCGCTCCTCGTATGAGCTCATCATCGCTTGAAGACGAGAAAAAGGCTCGGATGGGGTGGGCGGGGAGGGACAGTTGTACGGACCGTACAACGATGCTTCACATAGGGATCAAGGAATTGATATATACCGCTTTTCTTTGCCTTCATTTAAAATTTGCGTCTGACTTCTTTGTGTGCCACCAATTGTACTGTCTCACGCGGAATACTGTATCGCTTCAATCTTTATTCAAACTTTCTATGCATCTTTATACAGCACAGGCGAAGAGTTCCATAGACATCAAGAGAAATAGAAGCACAGTTTTGTATGATAATCGATGTCGGGTTTGTGGAGTTTCAGTGACGTTGCTGTTCCACATTACCAATGCATGAGCGGCAACGTGAGAAAGTCGCTGCCTACAGCCGCCGATGATTCATTTCACAGTGCGCCCGAGGAGATCGGTGCTGCGTCATTGACAGACCCAATGACGGCATTCAGTCTGACGGCTGATGTGGATGGAGCCATCCAGGATGCACAAAATGAATGGCTTGAACGCACAGTGGGCGCTGTGTTGACGTCCCCGTATCACTTGCGGCTGCACCAACACGAGGCGTTAAATGTGGCGAGCGCACACCGCGAAGATTGCGTGAGCCGAGGAGACGGATGTGGGCTCTTGGACGCGGAGGACATGGCGGTCGTGAGGAGCTTGTTGAAATTGAAGGTTGCCGATGATACGAACAAAGGCCACACTCGTACGCATCATCATCATCATCATCATCATCATCATCAACAGCAGCAGCAGGAGCAGCGGCAACAACAACAACAGCGGCGGCGCTGCCGTCCAGCCGCACCTGCNGCGGTCGTGAGGAGCTTGTTGAAATTGAAGGTTGCCGATGATACGAACAAAGGCCACACTCGTACGCATCATCATCATCATCATCATCAACAGCAGCAGCAGGAGCAGCGGCAACAACAACAACAGCGGCGGCGCTGCCGTCCAGCCGCACCTGCACCGCTAGTGCTGCACACGGCAGAAATAGCCTCCCGCCGAGGAAAGTCGCGAAACTTTGACATGATAACTGACGGTGGCTCGGACGCAATGAGCGTAGAGGCTCAGAGCAACGTGCCCAACGGTCGGGGAGCACAAGAGATCGCCCAACCACGGCACATAGGTTTGAACGCTAAACACGCCCCTGAGAAGGTGAGACTTGCTCCGCCACCAGTGCGGTGCGGCTTTGTAGAGCGCATGGAAAGGCGAGCAGCACAGCGACGGGCAGCGCGCTCCGCACTGGGAGCTGCTCGAGTGTTGGACAGCTCCGCTAGCGCTTTGCCCACTGCACAGGGTGTGCCATCTCCAACTGGAGTGCAGACGGCGTTGGTTTCGCTGGGCGATGCCTTGCCGCTGGAAGTACTGGACGCCTTTGTTTCGATGGAGATAGATCTGGCCGATGACAGCTTTGCCGACCGTGGCTACGAGTTGGACCGTATTGCACGCCAGTGGCACTCTGTTCAGCTGAAGAGAGTAGTGTGGAGACGATGGCGTCGGTTTAAGTGCAGTCAAGCAGGCAAGGGTGTTTGCAACACCGATCCTGTCGTGGTGAGCATCACGGATGACCGTGCCGTAACGGAAGTGCTTCAGGATGTGCGACAGATGCGTCTCCTTAGGTGGTACTTTGTCTTGTGGGTTGCGTTTGTAGAGGCGACGCGTAATGGGTGTATAGCTGTGAGCTGATTACCTCATCCCAGAATGTTGTGTGCTGAGAAAGTTGGGCATTGTGGGGGACCTGCGTTCTGTGCCTTGTTGTTGTTGTTTTTTGGCCACGCCTTCCTTTTGCCTCTTCTGTCGATTCTAAGGAGCATCACAAGGAAGCCGACAGTGCAAGGCAAACAGAGAGCAAAGTAAAATAGTAAGTTGTAGAGTTTGTGCGTTGCGCGAACGGCGAGTTGACTCAGAAGAAGCAGCAACAGCGGCAGTAGAAACATCGTCATCGAATTCAAAAAAAAAAACAGAAAATACGGAAAGAAAATATACAGTGGGATTGGGAAAAAGAAATGGCACCAGACTATGCAGGCTACCTACAGAAGGCGGGTGGAAGGTTCTACACGAAAAACTATACCCGCTACTTCGAACTCCATGGTTCCATGTTGTATTACTGGAGGGATAGACCCTCGAACCCGAACGAGGAGCCTATTGGGAGCCTCGACCTCACGAATATCCGGTCCATCGAGGACGAGAGAAGGCCAATGTCATGGACAATTGAGGGTGATAAACTTCCCAAGGCCTACACCTTCACTGCTGACACTGCTGAGCAGAAAGAGACATGGATAAAAAAGATGATGAATTTGGATCCGTCCCACACTGCACAGCTCGGGACGGCAGAGCACAGCAGCGAAGAAGAAGAAGAGGTCGTCACTGTCTACACTGGGGAGCGGCGCAAAGTGTCGCTGGACGACTTCGAGCTCAAGGCAACAATTGGGAGGGGTTCATTCAGTCAAGTCTTTTTGGCACGTGAAAAGAGCACAGATGAGGTCTATGCTATAAAGGAGATGAAGAAGGAAGTCATCGAGCGAGAGAACATGGTGGAGCACATTTTTGCCGAGAAGTTCATTCTTCAGAAGATCAGCCACCCTTTCATCGTATCGCTTCACTACGCTTTCCAGACGAGGAACTGTCTCTACCTTGTGCTGGACTTCCTCTCAGGTGGCGAACTGTTCTACCACCTTGGCTCCGTCAGGGTGTTTGACGAGTACCGGGCCAAGTTCTACTGTGGGGAGCTTGCCCTCGCGGTCGCGTACTTACACAGCCACGACATCATCTATCGCGACCTCAAGCCGGAGAACGCCGTGCTGGACAAGGATGGCCATGTGTGCCTCACGGACTTTGGACTGGCGAAAATGGACATCAGCGATGCTAGTAACTTCACCTTCTGTGGCACGCCGGAATACATAGCGCCCGAGTTCCTTCTTGGCATGCCGTACGGAAAGGCAGTGGACTGGTGGTCACTGGGCATTCTGCTGTACGAGATGCTGGAAGGTATTCCGCCTTTCTACTGCGATAATGTTAACGCCATGTACGACCAGATCCTAAGCGCGGAGTTGAAGTTCGGCAATGGAGGCGGCGGTGATGATGATATGCCAGCGATATCAGAGGAGGCTCAGGACCTTCTTCGTCGACTCCTAGACCGTGATCCCGAAAAGCGTCTGCAGGATTTGGAAGAGTTCAAGAAACACCCATTCTTTCACGACATTGACTGGGATAAACTGTATCGGCGAGAGATTGAGCCACCGTTCCGGCCTAACAGCAACGCGCTACGCAATTTCGACCAGGAGTTCACGTCACTGGAACCACGTGTGACTCATCAGGATGAAGACGGCGGAGAGCACACCAATGTTGCCGGTTTCACCTTTGACGGGAATGTGGGATCAGCGTAGTGCCCTATCACATCGTGCTGTTATCATCATCATCATCTCCATCATCTCCATCCTATTCCATTCTATTCATTTTCATAGCATCGCCTGTGTTTCTCTTTTTTTGTTTCTCGCGTGCGTGCATGCGCACTCACTTGCATATATATATATATATATATATATGGATTGCCCGCTGATTTGGGAGTGGATCAAGCGAAAATGATTCTTCGCTCGAAGACGATCAGGAAAGCGGTTACAACTGAAAGAGAGAAGAGAGGTGATGGTGGCGGCGGTAGTGGTGGTGGTGCGAAGGGAAGTGGCCGGCTTCACAGCATTGCGTGTTTGTGTGTATGTATATGCCTGTGTGTGTGGGCGCACTCCTGTTCCCTGAATTCGCGTGACGGGCCTGAGGAGAGAAGAAGAAGAAGAAGAAAAAAAGGACGAAAAAGAAGCGAGGGGTTGAGGTGAAATGGGGTTGGGGAGGCGTCGTGTTTATGTAGACGCCGTAGTCTCGTTCGTCTGCTGTTAGCTGTTCTTTTCGTTTTGATTGTTTTTGCTTGTGTTGTTTGTTTTGTTTGTTTCACGTTTTCCCGATGTTTGGATCCTTGAACGAGAGGAGAAATAAACAACAAAGAGGAGGCGCCCCCCCGGAAGAGAAGAAAGAAGGAAAAAGAAAAGAAAAGAAAAGAGCAAATGAAAACAAGCAGATGAAGCGGAGGAGAGTGGCGAGAGAGAGAGAGAGAGAGAGAGAGAGAGAGAGAGAGAGA